>NC_084619.1:38700730-38863230 GCF_033978795.1 Nerophis ophidion
TCAACATATAGAGACCGTCAAAAATAAAAATATTAGACATATCGTCGATTCAGCAATATAATTTTATACATTTATGAAGTCGCTGGATGTCTTAAGGCGCTGATTAAAGCAAATTCCATTGATGTGTTTCAATGTCTGCGGGTATTTTTTTAATGACGTCCGTTTTTTCATAAAGAAAGCTGTATTAATAACTAATCACAAACTCGCAGTTAGTGCCAGCCTCTCCCATGATCACAACTTTCGTGCACTAAAAAAAGAAAAAAAATGTGTTTCCATTCTAGAAGCATAGCAGGACTGCTTCAAAAATGCCCAGAAAAATTGGTAGATGTCTGCTGCATGTTTGCACTACATGACCGAATGTCTCCGTGGTGAAAGCCGCAAAGTACACACATAAATCTCACTTAAATAAGGCGGTCTGCAGTGGTTATCCATTGTATACGCAAGTTTAGTTGATCAGCTTTGTTTGTGCTATCAAGTTTGCACGTGTTTAAATGCAGGCAAATGTTTAGTAGACCAGGCATACACTTGATTAATAAAACGTCTACGACATGTGGGATTCTTTGTTTGGGACCCCACAGTCTGCGGAATGATACAGAGCAAACGGTTGACTTTGACAGTTTGTCAGGCGCACTATTTTGCCGCACAATAACTAAAACAATGAATGAAGCAATTTGGCTCGACATGTTCATAGAAAACCAAACCATACAAAAATTGGGGCTGATGAAAACCGAGGTACCAATGTACTCTTTAGCTCAGTAAAGAGGGTCATTGCAAATATGATGATGTACTGGCTGCTCAGTTTAATATTACTTAGTGTAGAATAGTAAGTCAGTTGATATTTACAACAATTGTGCATTTTTCCCATCAGCAGACAAACTCTGCTGGTTGGCAGTGTACCTCACACATCTCACCTATTCCTGAATGCAGTTGGCTTTGTCAGCCTGGCAATGAAGAATGTGCTGACATCATACATAATATATCCGTCCTGGCTCCTCAGTACAATATGGCTAAGTGTGTACATTATGTTAGTAAAAATGTATATATCCTTCCTTTCCCTCCACCTTCACTACTGTGTTCTACGCAATGTTTCAGTACATATTTTATTGTTTATCCGTCATACTTTTACAGCTTATTTCTTTCTTTAAAAAAACCCAAAAACAACTGTTTTGAAATATGAAGCATCAGACTAGGGTCCTATAACAAAAAGTGTTGGAGGATGTGTTGTGTCTTGCAAGAAATGTTGACTCCACAAGTGTGTCTAAATGTATCAAGTCTTAAAATTTAAACTAAAACAATCCTTTGAGGACTCAGAGTTCTAAGATCCAGCTTAATGTTCATGACTTAGAATAAAATCAAAATGATTACATCGGTTAATTAATTTAAAAGTTAGGATATTGTATTTTAGCAGTTACAAAATATAGGCACCCGCGCCCCCCGCCACCCAAAAGGAATACGCGGTAGAAATGGATGGATGGATGAATTATACTCACATGTAATGCTCCTATTCATCTTCATTAGACTAACACATTTGTAAAAAAAAGAAAAAAACAAAAGCAGCACTCAGCCATCTAGAAATGTTTTTGTTTGAATATTTTACGGAAGTAAACCAAAAAGGCCAACTGTACACCTGGCTCAATCAAATGAACGCTGCAGGGTCCAAAACAAATGCAAAATAATAATTTTACAAATAGCAAAAACACTAAGCCCCCAATTGTTTCTGCTTTGCTATATTGGCTATCCATCTGTTCTGGCGCCCCCATGTGGCTTGGCTGACTTCTGTGAAGTTGCAGCATTTCTCGAATGCAGGTGTTTTTGTGGCTCGTATGTGTACTGTTTTTTGTAGCCGTTTTATTTTGCAGCTTTTTATCAGTCAGTCCGTCACACAAGAAACAACAACAACGACAACATGCTGCTTTTCTATAACAGTGTACTTTAAAATCCACTGTTTTTTCTTAGTGTTCTGCTGCCATCTCATTTCTCAGTAGTGACTCACCATGTTTCCATGCACTAAATTACGCTGATTTCTCAAATAGTTACTATTTTTGTGTGGAGTCCACACTTGGACTCTAATGCGACTATTGGTCTTATTTCCTTTTAGCACAGATAAATGTATAAATTTTCCGGTTGACCTTTGACTTCACACTAAGCGTCTCTGGCTTCTAACAAGTTAACATCCTAGCTCTGTTGTGATGTCCGCTGTAATATAGGCAAAGATGACAAATGTTACGTCTCTAATGGAGATGCTAATGTTGAATAGCAGACAACAATAAGAAACCATCTTGAATTGCGCTACAAACATGACGCTACTAACAGGAATGTATCGGAGCGGATGCAGGTCCGAAGTAAAGAAAGACCATCAACTCTTTCGAAGTAATTCATGGAGCGGGAATCATGAAATCAAAACTTTTGAATGTCTTGGAGTTCATTTATAATCCAGTAAAGGCTCTGTAAATTGATGGAAGAAGTTTTCAGTCCGAAGGAAAAGACAGTTTGTGCCTCGACTGATACTGTTCTGGATAAACCTGGTTGCTTTTTCTTTTGGATTATCTTACCAGTTGTGTGGACTACAGAGTTATTGTTGATCAGATGGCTTGCACAACTGCAGCGTGAAGAGGTTTGTGTGCGCTTTATTATTCACCTTTAATATACCTGCTACATTCTCTTTCATCTCATTCCTATTTTGTTTGGGAGTCCGAGTTAAGACGGCATTTTCCATTTCCTTAGCTAGCGTAATATAAAAATATCTGTTTTCCTTTTTTTCTACCATCGATGCACTTGAACATGTTCTGTTTTCTTTATTTGTGAAGCAAACTAACAGTCTCAATCATTACAATTGTTGCTATGTTTTTAAGATTAAGATTAAGATGAGTTTATTTCAAAGGGGACAATGCAATTTCATGACTGCACAAAAGCCAGAATTAGCCAGAAGGCTAGTTTTCATCTGTAGTCCCCTGGCCATGATGTGAAAAATTAAGTAAAATTAAAATTTCAAAGAAAAAGAACATAAAAAGAAAAAAAGCACACAATACATATACGATGTAAAACAATTTAACACAACATTTATCATAGTATCAAAACAGGCTCATCTTTTAGTGCTGGCAGCTGTAGGTGTTGATAAGCCAAATTTTCAATTTTTTTGTGAAGGCCTTCTATGTTGTCACCATTTTAACCTTCTCAGGTTTGGCATTCCACACAATTGCACTCCTTACTGACCAGGCCGACTTACTGAAAGTGCTTCTGCGTGGAGGAATACAACAGTCACCTCTGACAGAGCATTGAGTGACACGCTCACGGTTGTTTTTATTGAATAGTATTTGCTTCTGGGTTGTATCCCGTGTGTTTAGAGTGGTTCATGCGCGACACGAAAGGTCCTCTCGGGCACAAACACTGCCTCGAGAGATCTGGTTTCCAATCACATAATCCAGGTAAATTAGTCCAACTTTTCGCAAACTGAACAAGATTGGATTAAGGTGTTTCAATCTGAATTTTTATTTAGAACCAAACTATTTGAGAAATGACTAATTTAGTGCATGGACACGTACTGATTGCGTTGTTCCATTGTGTGTCGTACAAGAGAAGCACAATTAATAGGAACCAAATAAACCTGGACCACCAAGCAAACGATGGCCCTGTTTGAAAATTGAGGATTGATCCCATGATGTCTGCTTGAGTCTATGCTGTAAAAAACACACACACACACACACACACACACACACACACACACACACACACACACACACACACACACACACACGTCACTTTGACGCAGAGATAACGTCCACTGGCATCAGGGTCCTCTGCCACGCAATAAGTATTCACTTCATGACACAATAACACATAAAATGTCCTCCAGGTTTATTTACATTGATTTTGAGAGTTACTGGTGCCTAATAAAGATGTTTATGTGCATTAGTAATAAATAGACATGCTTTGTTTCATGGTCATTGTTGTCCAAAGTTGATTTGAAGTGTAAAAGTGTGTTATTGTACATTTGTTCTCAGCATTTAGCAGCACATCAACCACTATTAAAGGTGTTCAATCATACAGAAGACTCGTTATTCTTCATGTGTGCAGTGTTGTGCTGACAAAGGTGCTTTTACCTTCCGTCACTTCTTTGCATTACTCTCATGGTTGCCAAGTGTTTTGGTTAATATGTTTAATATGGGAGTGTGTATTAGAAAGGGCAACAGTGGAGGGTGCATGTGCATGTACGAGCCAGTCTGCTCCACAACAAGAGGATAGAGAAAAACAAGGAATTTATTGACCAAGTAAAGATCTTTGAGTAAAACTTAACCAAATATGGAGCTATCAGCTAATGTCATGCTTGCGAATATTGTCAAAAATGTGGCTAATTATAAACTGCTTGTTTGCAGGAAGTAAGAAGGAAGGCACATTTGTTTGATCAATATCTACTCCTTGGTTTGATTTCAATTTTTGGGACTTTTGCAGATTCCTAATACACAAAAACAGGTAACAGCAGGTAAGAAAATTTGGTTTTGCATACAAAATCCCCTTAAAGTTAAGCTTGTGAAACAGAAAGTTGAATGATGCGGACACGTGTGTTACTTGATACTTTCTAACATGCTTCTGTCTTGGAGACTTTGTTCCTTTATGCAGTGATGGGCAAGCTACTTGGAAAATGTAGTAAGCTAAGCTACAAGTTATTCTCTATTTAATGTCGCTAAGCAGGGGGGGCTACACTACAAGCTACCTCAAAAAGGTAGCTTGCCACATCAAAGCTACATTTATATATAGTCCCCAGTATGACATGCATTAATCTACAGACCCCATTTAACAGCATTTTTATTTATGGTGCCACATGTGTAATATCAATATTAACGTAACAGAGTGTACAAATGTACCCAATGAGGATTTATTACTATTAACTATCTGACATTTACCGGGGGACACCAACAACATACTTGCCAACATTGAGACCTCCGAATTCGGGAGGTGGGTGTGGGGGTGGTAGCAGGGGTGTATATTGTAGCATCCCGGAAGAGTTAGGGATTCTGGGTATTTGTTCTGTTGTGTTTATGTTGTGTTACGGTGTGAATGTTCTCCCGAAATGTGTTTGTCATTCTTGTTTGGTGTGGGTTCACAGTGTGACGCATATTTGTGACAGTGTTAAAGTTGTTTATATGGCCACCCTCAGTGTGACCTGTATGGCTGTAGATCAAGTATGCTTTGCAGTCACCTACGTGTGTCTGTAGAAGCCGCATACAACTTGTGGCTCGGCCAGCACGCTGTTTGTATGGAGAAAAAGCGGACACAACGACATTTGTAGAGAACGGCATCACGGCACGCCCTCACTATTGTTGTCTGGGTGAAAATTGGGAAATTGGGAGAAATTCAGGTGAAAGGTTGCCCTGGGAGGTTTTCGGGAGGGGCACTGAAATTCGGGAGTCTACCAGAAAAATCGGTACGGTTGGCAAGTATGCCCTACAACTACATCTGTGTGTCCCCACACCTCACTGTATGTATTTATTTTGTTTGCCTTTTCTTTATCCCACCCCTGTAATGTTATTCATTTTCTTTGCCTACAGTAAACAAAGAGAATCTATATCTTGACAAAAACCCCAATGACTTGTGTGTTGTTAAGGAACAGTTGGTAATGGTTATGTGCAGTAAAATTTTTCATGAACTAAACTCAAATTTAGAAACGTGTGTTTCTAAATTTGTGTTCTATGTTTGAGATAAAGAAAACAGTTAGGATTTTGGTTTACAGAGTAAACAATTAAAAACTAAGGTTTTGGGCATTGTTTTCTCTAAACGCATACAATTATCCAAATATACCCAAGGACAAGTATTATTGTGGTTTTCCTGCACGTCATTTTCATTACTTTGAGTGGTCAGCTTGAAGCGTCCTTCTATCTCTGACTCCCTTGTCATCATGTGACGTGAGTGTGTGTCTGTTAAGATTTTGCCTCCTGGTTTCAATGACGGGCTTCACGGTGGCAGAGGGGTTAGTGCGTCTGCCTCACAAAACAAATGTCCTGAGAAGTCCTGGGTTTAATCCCGGGTTCGGGATCTTTCTGTGTGGAGTTTGCATGTCCTCCCCGTGACTGCGTGGGTTCCCCCCGGATACTCCGGCTTCCTCCCACCTTCAAAGACATGCACCTGGGGATAGGTTGATTGGCAACACTAAATGGTCCGTAGTGTGTGAATGTGAGTGTGAATGTTGTCTGTCTATCTGTGTTGGCCCTGCTATGAGGTGGCGACTTGTCCAAGCCCCGCCCGATTGTAGCTGAGATAGGCACCAGCGCCCCCCGCAACCCCAAAGGGAATAAGCGGTAGGAAATGGATGGATGAATGGGTTTCAATGACCCACCTTATCCTGCCTCTGATTGGCCAGTCTGTAATGTTTCGCCCTATCTTTAGCCAATTCTGACTCATCGTACAAAACACCAACCAATCATCATGGATTTTCTCATTTATCCAGGTCATTGATGGGTTTTCAGTTCTCTGTGAAGCGCTTTGAGTGTCTAGAAAAGCGCTACATAAATCTAATCTATTATCTTTATTATTATTATTGTATTATCTTTGTATTTTTTTTTTCTTCGGCCTGGATTTGCTGTCCAGGACTTTGTTACCGATCTATACTTTCAAGAGTCACACCATGGTCATGGTATTAGTTGATAGATTCCCCAAGTCCTGTCGTGTCACTTTTCACATGTCTCCCAACTGCCTTCCAAGTAGCAGAGATGCTGTTTGAATAGGTGTTTTGACACTATGGCCTTCCAGACGACATTGTTTCGGATCGTGGTCCGCAGTTCACGTCAATAGTATGTAAGGCCTTCATGACAAAATTGGGGGTTGCAGTGAGCCTCACCTCTGGCTACAGTCCCTAGTCGAATGGACAAGTGGAGTGGACCAACCAGAAACTGGGCAGGTTCCTCTGCAGCTACTGCATGAACCAACAGGCGCAGTGGGCACAATTTCTCCCTTGGGCTGAGTATGCTCAAAATTCTTTTCACCACTCTTCTACGGGTCTGACTCTATTCCAGTGTGTCTTTGGCTACCAGCCTCCCTTGTGCCCCTGGGATCTAACAAAGACAGAGGTTCCTACAGTGGATGACTGGTTCCATCGTTCTGAGGAGGTATGTAATTCAGCTAATGTCCGACTCCAGCTCGCCATTCGCCGACAGACATCGGTGTTATTCCGATTTAACAACCTGGAGATCGGGTCTGGCTTTCCACCAAGAACCTCAACCTTCGCAAGCCCTTCCAGAAGCTGAGTCCACATTTTGTGTCTCCCTTCAAGGTCCTGCGGAGCGTCAACGAGGTGTCATACAGGCTGCAACTTCCTGCTCATGTCCGCATTTCGCACATGTTTTCTTGTCTCCTTCCTCATACCTGTGACTCCCGGTCCCCTGGCGGATGCTATCCCCCTCGATACTCCTACCACCTACCCTGCTGTCAGGACCCTCCTGGACTCAAGACATCAGGGGGGTAGGCTTCAGTATCTGATGGACTGGGAGGGATTCGGCCCTAAGGAATGCAGCTGGGTTCCAGCTCTCGATGTTCTGGTTCCAAACCTCATCCGAGACTTCCATCGGCGTTGCCCTGATCGTCCCGCTCCACGTCCTCGGGTTCGGCCTCCAGGCCGTGGTCATGTAAAGGGGTTACTGTCTCCACACCCAAACCCTCACTCCAGAGATCCTCATCTCCAGTCTATTAATTACACTCAGCTGTCTGCTCATCTGCTCATAGCCTTACAGCCAATCAGACTCCAACTCATTATCAAACATCTACATATATACCCTCCTCAGCCCGGCTGCCTCAGGCAGAATTTTTTTACTTTGAAAGACTTTAGCCTGACCACACAGTCCTGTCCGTTTGTAGCATTTAGCCTTAGTCTTTGTTAGTTGCTAAACTATTTTTTCCATTGACTATGTTTTTGCTTTCTCACTTGTACCTTTGCCTGAACTACAGTAAAACCTTTGAAACCTGCACCTGCATCCAAGAATGTCATTAGAGACTTCAATAAAATACAAGAAAAAACAACCTTCTATGCTTATTGGAGGACATTCAGATGTTGACTGTCCAGCTTTGCATAAGTAAACACACTGCAGGACTGCTTGTATCGGAGCAGAGATTTTAGATGCAAGCTGATATCATCTGATTTTTTTGCTGGTATTGGACCGATATCTGATATCAATATCAGAGTAGGAAACCCCAACAGTTTCATATTTACCACCTGAAATGCTGAAATCATATGTACACTATATACTGTATCAGTGTCCCCGCCATCAAATAAAATTGTAGTGTGTGAATGTGAGTGTGAATGTTGTCTCTCTGTGTTGGCCCTGTGATGAGGTGGCAACTTGTCCAGGGTGTACACCGCCTTCCACCTGGAATGCAGCTGGAATTGTCCCCAGTCCACCAGACAAGGGACAAGCGATGGAACATGGACGGATGTTTGCCTATGGAACTACGTTATAAGCAGGTTCTGCCCCTGGCTAGATTGTAATTTATGAAATATAAACATTTTTCACACCCTTTTATTTATGTGAAAATGTTCTTTAAATTTTTTTAGACGCAAATTTAATCCAATTTGGTGCACGTTTTGTTAAAAAAAATAAAAAAATTGGAAAGACATTTTTAAAAATATTTATTTTTGACTTTATATTGCTTCATTCAGAGCAAAATAACATATTTAACTTAAATTTGAATTTCTTCCTGACATTTCTCCAGTTGAGATTTAAACTCAGTGTGTCTGTTTAAAAGCCTAACACGAACGCTGTACGCCATGGGGGACAATGAGTGTCAAGAGATTATATTTTTATCAGTGACAGAGCAGAAAGGGCCTTGCAATACGTTTTCGGCAATATTTTATAAGAAGCACCCTGTCATCTATTAATTGATATTTTACATGCGTTTATTAACACAAAACAGGGTGCCCACAAATCGTGGGGCCCTGCACACAGCGCATGTGCTGTGGAGAGGGAGGAGCAAACCCTGATTGTACTCCAAGTGTATTTTCTGTACGATCACTGCATCTGCACATTTGATGATCAGATCTAGGGAAGAAACCTGAGCCGAGCCCGCAGAAAGCATCTCTTCTCCGATTACTGTGAAGCTGAGCGGGCCTCTGAGTGCACAATCCTTTACAAACTGGGTTGGATACTACGTGTTTGTTCCTGGTCACCAGCATCTCACCAATATCATTTTGCAGAAATCATACACCAAGACTTTCTAAAGTGCACGATCCTATACAAACTAGGTTGGATACTGTGTGTCAGTTTTTGTTCGCCAGCATCTCACCAATATCATTTTGCAGAAATCATACACCAGGACTTTCTAAAGTTTCTACAGCCTGCAGTGTAATGTCTTTAATGTACATATGTGACATCAATATTCTTGCTTATAAACTAAAAAAGGTTATACAGGAGGCACACGGTGCCTGAGCCGACAGGTGCATGTTGCGGACTGCAAAATGCGCTGTCCATAAAAAAGAGCTACACAACGCTACTGAGCCCGTGCATGCATGCGCATCAATGCTTAAGTTTAATCCATCCTTCCATCAATTTTCTACCGCTTATTCCCTTTTTAGGGTCGCCGGGGGCGCTGGTACCTATCTCTGCTACAATCGGGCGGAAGGCGGCGCACACCCTGGACAATTGCCACCTCATCACAGGGCCAACACAGATAGACAGACAACATTCACACTCACATTCACACACTAGGGCCAATTTAGTGTTGCCAATCAACCTATCCCCAGGTGCATGTCTTTGGAGGTGGGAGGAAGCCGGAGTACCCTGAGGGAACCCACGCAGTCACGGGGAGAACATGCAAACTCCACACAGAAAGATCTCAAACCCGGGTTTGAACCCAGGACTACTCAGGACTTTCGTATTGTGAGGCAGACGCACTAACCCCTCTTCCACCGTGCTGCCCTGCTAAAGTTTTCCTAACACGAAATAACAATCAACATGTACTACTTTGTGTAGACTTACCTTATGGAGTCACTTGTGCTACAAATACGTTTTCTTTGAAATTATCCCAGCATTGATACAACATTGATTATGTATACTTTCGTCCTTTAAAAGTGAGTTTGAAACAACATTTCAAAATACTTATATTTGTAAATTGAAACGACATTGATGTCCAACGTTGGATCCACATTGTTGTTTGGAAAATATACATTTCCATGATCAAATCAAGGTCAGAGTGGGTCCCTGTTCATAAACTGTGTCCTTTTATGGATTACCTTTTTGCAGAAGGGACTCTGATATTACCAAAAGAAACAATAATGTAATACAAAATGTTGTCTGTCTGTAAATAAATAAATAAATAAACAACCTGACATTGAATAAACATTGTCAAAAAGCATGTTGTTTCAACGTTGTATTTGTGTTGTAAAATGACCAAATTTCAAAGGTTAAGTCAATGTCAGAACCCAGCATTGATTAAACATCATCGTTCCAACTATAAGGTTTGAGTTGCTCAACATCAGCACCTAATTCAAAAAGTGCTCAACGTTGTTTTAATATCTTGTGCCTGCTGGGATATTTATTTCATTGTGTCTTCTGACGAGTAAGCTAATTGCTTGTATTCTATCATGTGACTTCTTCCCGGGAGTGAAAAACGGTGGTGGGCAACCAAGACAGGATGGCTGTTGTGCAGCAATCAGCACGCAAACTATCTAAGTATGCAAGGGGCCTAGATTTTCCTCCAAAAACAGATATGTGCAAGACAATCAAAATATGCAATGGAAGGCGTGGCTCACCTGGCAGAGCGACTGTGCCAGCAACCTGAAGGTTTCTGGTTCAATCCCCGTCTTCCGCCATCTTAGTCACGTCTGTCGTGTCCTTGAGCAAGACACTTTTCCTTTGCTCCTGATAGGTCATGGTTAACGCCTTGCAAGGCAGCTCCATCAGTGTGTAAATGTAGAAATAATGTCAAAGCACTTTGAGTACCTTGAAGGTAGAAAAGTGCTATATAAGTATAAATCAATTTACCATATCCCCTATACTTTATCAATAAAAAATTTGTCGAGTGGTATTAAAGTACCAGTAGAGTGGAAAAACAAGTTGACCTTATATGGTTATCTGTGTTTCATTGTAGCCATTAAACCAGGGGTCTTAAACTCAATTTACCTGGGGGCCACTGAACGCAGTCCGGGAGAGGCTGGGCCGTAAGAAAAGATTTCTTTAAAAAAATGTTGCATACTTCTCAGCATGTGTAGTTGCATAATGACGTTTCAAATTGTATCCCTTTCTCTGTGAAAATAAGACACTCAACAAAGAAATATTGCATTTCTCACTTTTCCTGGAATTGTCTTTGCTCATCACCAACCTTTCTCTTCACTGCAGCCTTTGAAAAAGACATGTTTGAGGTTCTGGAATACATTTGTATTTAGCCGACGCACGGAGAATAATGTTATTTACGCAATGTGTGTCGTTCTGCTTTTCCTCCCTCCAGCAACACGGCAGTTAGTGGATAATAGCCGGGAAAGTACCGCGATAGGAGCGCAAAAAAGTGACGGCTCCCGGAGTGTTATCCGGCATCATATAGAAATATATGTAGTGTTCATCGTGTGAGGCAAAGCAAATTAAACAATGAAAAGAACAAATAACAGCTTAAATTGGTCCAGGTTATCGGGGACTGTTATTACGGACGAACAGAAGAAAACCCTGGTCTCCAATGCAACATCTCTGTCGCTTTCACTCATTTGCCGCTTTTCCACCAACGCAGGTGTAGGCAACCCAGAACGTTGAAAGAGCCATTTTGGACCTGTAGAAGTCACTTCCTACCCGTTCCCGGATATACCTCAGGAGTCAGCGTCCAACACATGCCCCGCCCCTCGTCGATGATGCTCCGCTCTCAACATCATTGACTGAGGCGGTGATCTTTAGCACCTGCAGTGCGCTGATCACAGCCTCCTCCCACAGGACCCAAATAACACAACGCTTTTGAGCGCCATTCATATAAAACTCGCAGGCCGCGTTAACATTTTAAACGTTCATATTAAGGTGGGGGCCGCAAAAAAACGTCTAGCGGGCCGCGTGTCTGAGACAGCTGCATTAAACCATATCCAATTGTATTTAATTTCCGCAGAGTATGTGAAAATACTGTCTATCCATCCATTTCCTACCGCTTATTCCCTTTCGGGGTCGCGGGGGGCGCTGGCGCCTATCTCAGCTACAATCGGGCGGAAGGCAGGGTACACCCTGGACAAGTCGCCACCTCATCGCAGGGCCAACACAGATAGACAGACAACATTCACACTCACATTCACACAATAGGGCCAATTTAGTGTTGCCAATCAACCTATCCCCAGGTGCATGTCTTTGAAAGTGGGAGGAAGCCGGAGTACCCGGAGGGAACCCACGCATTCACGGGGAGAACATGAAAACTCCACACAGAAAGATCCCGAGCCCGGATTTGAACCCAGGACTGCAGGACCTTCGTATTGTGAGGCAGACGCACTAACCCCTCTGCCACCGTGAAGCCAAAATACTGTCTAAATATGACAAAATGCCACAATTTCAGTCAGTCATTTTGAATATTCCACTCGAAATATCTTTAGGAAGTTCTGCAGATTCTACGTCAGTGTAGTGACACTTCTGCACTCGGCCCTTGTTATCAGATCAGTCATACTAGAAATATGCAAAAATTGGATAGCAATGTGGTGTTTCTCATTCACAATCCTCATTTAAGACAAGAGCGCTTGTGTGTGGCTTTTTTATACACTCAAAATCATAAATACATAGTGTTGCGTTGTGACCCGTTCTTCCTTCGGTCAACGCCCCCAGGTTCTTTTATGACACATAAGCTGGTTTTAAATCAATCAGAGACAGAGGTTGCTCATTTTGATATTTTATAACCAAAGCGCTTAGTGAGATCAATCTAGATACAACATTTCAAAGGCATGGTCCAAATTGATCTAATCCTAAAATGGCAGTTTCTCCCTCCTCACTCACTCTCACCCGCCCCTCTTCTTCTCCTCCCTACCTTGGACAGTTGAGATAACAGAATGTTATGTCTTCATTCCAACATTCCAAATTCAAGGTCTATGTAAAAGGCTCACACTTTAGCTGTTCTAAAATCTGACGAGGAAATAAAAAGACAACCAAATCCAACAGTCCCCCTTCAGATCTTCTAAAAAAGATCTCCCAACACAACTACAATACTTCTAAAGCACCTACCTCACATCAAAGTCTTAGCAAGCTCACACTAAAATAAAATAATAGTCACATTTGGAAGTTAGATAGAGGGAGGGGGTCCACGTCAATAAAGGAAACTAGCCATTCTCAAAAGTCACCACTTTGCCTAACTGGATGGCCTGAGGGAGGTCGGGGCAAGTTGCTCAGCAAGTCCCTCAACAGCGTCACGAGTCAGGTTGGTCAATCCTAACAGATTATAAAAAACATAGTTAATTTGTTCTACATTTTTAGTAGCAGTCACATGGAAAATAGCACCAAAGTTAGGAAGGTTCTCGAAACCTGCACAGGATTCACACCACAATTGATATTGTCTTGGGACCCCTCTTGGTTGCCCTTTTACCTGAAAGTAAACACCACCAGTGTTTCTCATCAAATCAAAGGAGCCCCTTACACTCCTCCTAGATAGAACATGACGGCGTCGGCAGGAAGTTAAAGAGGCCGATGAAACAGGAGTTACAGGGGGTGTTAATTTGGTACCCACTAGGGTGAGTGGGGTCACCAGTCTAACCATAGCACAAAGCTATGGTTTGTGCTATGGTCGGGATTCAAATGTACAATCTGTGTTCCCCACAATACCAGAATGTCAGCCCGTACCCAAGGGCCTATGTTGGAGCCATCTTTCAGTGTGGTGCACCAGGAAGGGTCAATGTCACCCAATTTGTTGGGAGACGAAGAGGGTCCTGTGAATTGAAAACACGTGTAATTCATTTTTTGGGCAACAAAGGGAAGAAGTCGGATGAAATTGTCAACAGGAGGGTACACACTAGCCAACAAATTGCACCCTGGCGGCGTGGTTTCAGAAAACAAGGAGATAAGCCAGTTTGGGCCATTTGTGTCAGTCAACCTAAAAGGGGCGGGGTAAGTGTGGGGAAAAGGACTTCCAGCGGAACAAGCAACACAATCACCCATACTTTGGCGCCCTCTCGAGGACATTAATTTTTATAATCCCTTTATATTCTTTACCAGTCCGGTCAACCCCTAACACAACATAAAACGGACTGGGCAAATTGGGCATGACACCCACATTGGCGTTTGTTAGGGCGATGGGGTTCTGGGAACGATCAAAGTTCCTCTGGAAGGTCATCCCTTCCCGAGTAGTTTTGATGTAATATTAGGGGCCAGTGGGATTCCAATGCCCTGTGTAGTGGGTTACCTGCTTTCACCAGGGTCACCACACCCTAGAGAATGTATTCTGCTTCCGACACTAATAGCTCAGAGTTGCGTCGTATCAAAAATTGAGGTTACTACCATGGTAATAGCTACTATGTCCCTCGATATCAATCACACTGCACAGATTAAAAAAAAAAGTTTTGCTGTCCCCCTTGATCAAGTCTATTTCAAGTCCTCCTTATGTTTTAAGACACTTGTCAGTCACTGTCGTCAGGAAGGGAGGACTGAGGCACAAGGACATTAGAACAAGCCTAAGTACCAATCGGTCAGGGAATACAGCTGGGTGTAACATCCTACCTTTCGTCTATCAAAATCAGAGTAATTTAGGTAACTAAATGGGGATAAACATCAAACTTTTCACTTATTGTAGCGACACCAATAGTTATGCTGAAAACAAGTAAGAGAAGTTATATAACATCGAGTATATAGGTTGATCTCAAGTAATGATAGCTTTGGATATATGAAACAGCAATTGAGTAGGTCTGGGAGATCTACACGACGGTAGACGGCAGCTCAACGTGGGGAGATCTCTCTCGGCGTCGTCTTCTGGGTTGTGAGGCTATGTGTGTAAGTTCTGCAAGGGGACCGAGTGGGGGTCGGCAGTGACATATGCCAGCCGAAAGGAGTGAGACGTCAGTTCCACGACCTCAAAGGGACCGGTCCACCTGGGCTCCGTCCGCTTGAGGTTAATGACCTTGACCCTCTCGACCGGCGGAAGGGAATTTGGTGTGGCGGGCTGTCATCCTCAAATCTGCACAGAGGAACTGGCACATAATTCTGAATTTGCTCAACTTACCAGTTTGGTTTTACGCTGAATTCTCCCTGCCCACTGGGTGTGAGTTTTCCTTGCCCTTTTGTGGGTTCTTCCGAGGATGTTGTAGTCGTAATGATTTGTGCAGTCCTTTGAGACATTTGTGATTTGGGGCTATATAAATAAACATTGATTGATTGATTGATTGACTGATTCCTCCTTCCAGGGGGTGGCTGGACCTGGGAACGGCTGATCTGTGTGCAGTTCATAGGGTGAAAGACCAGTTTTGTTCATGGACATTCGAATGGCCATTAAAGCCAATGGTACTGCGTCAACCCACTTTAATTTGGTCTGTGCACAGATTTTAGCCATCCATCCATCCATTTTCTACCGCTTATTCCCTTTCGGGGTCGCGGGGGGCGCTGGCGCCTATCTCAGCTACAATCGGGCGGAAGGCAGGGTACACCCTGGACAAGTCGCCACCTCATCGCAGGGCCAACACAGATAGACAGACAACATTCACACTCACATTCACACACTAGGGCCAATTGTTTTAATTCTTGTTCATTCTCTCGACCTTACCTAAAAAGAGGATGGTACACCGAACAAAACCTGTGTTTTAGTCCGAGATCCTTTTCGACCAAAGCTAAATGAGCATTTTTAAAATGGGTGCCGTTCTCTGACTTAATCTTTTTGGGGTAACAATGTCGGGCTATTAAGTCATTAACAATCCTTTTTATTACTGATTTTGCATCCTCTTTTTAGGTTGTGGTTGCTTCCTGCCAACCACTGTAATTGTCAACGCAAGTCAGCAAGTACCTTTTCCCTTTTACCTGATTGATCATATCAATGAAATTACAAACTTTACCCAGATGTTACCTCACCTCCTCCATATTCCAAATTAATCTAGTAAACCACTATCGATGTGCAACATCGTTATTTTCAAATGAAGTTTCGTTGCATCTTTTTACCCACTAAAAAATGTTACAACTACTCCACTTCTCCCTTACCTCGCCCTGACAGCAGTCTTGCCTACATCCAATCATGGCACCTTCTACATTCCTGTTGTGACCACCAAGAGAGTAAACATTGGGAAACTTAGCCACCCTGCTAACCTAAACAATCTCATTCCTATCTTCTTTTAATCAAAGCCAACATCGAAGCTTGTCAATAACATCATCAGTATGGGTCTGTTGATTGTCAGGTCTCTAAATAACAAATAATTTTTAGTCAATGCTTTTATTACCACTTTTAAATTTGACTTTGTTTTTACTTGAAAAATGTTAAAACTATGGAAATTGTCAGAGTCGGATGATTGTAGATTTTGTTGTAAGGAGTCTGATTCCACCCTCAACTCCTCCCCCTTCTGTTGCTGAAGAAGTGACATCAAAGGTGTTTGTAATACTTTTACTTTCAGAAACATCTAAGAAAAAGTTTAGCTGATAGTCAAGTAAATTATTCGACCTTGTGAAGGCGACAAAATATGCTTATATTTATATTGACACAAATACAAGAAAAACACTAACCTTATGGCGTATGCTTTTGCAATAGTACTTTGACATTCTACCACACCTGGTGGCCGCGTTAATTCGTTAAGTCCAGCTCATGTTGTAGAAAGTTGAATGATGCGGACACGTTTGTTACCGAATACTTTCTATTAGACTTCTGTCTTGACTACTTTGTGCATGTAATAAGCATCTATAATTATTTGATATGCTTAAATGTCATATGTAGTTTTAGCTCAGCTGTTGTGTAGCTGCTAGCTCCTTGTAGCCTACAGCCGCAGTGTCCAAAGTGCAGCCCATAGCTACGTGTTTAACAGACAACTGAAACAATTAATAATGTGGTATTTGTGTGGTTTCATCATTGGACCTAAGTTTTTAGTTTCCGTAGGGGGGACAGAAAGCAAGGGAACAATGTGGGACTGCATTGGTGTCCATCTTATACCATGCTAGTTGTTGCAAAGATATGTCAACGTGAGTAGCCACACCTTGAGTTCCAACATTTACTATATATATATGATTGATTGATATATTAAAAGGAGTCAAAAGCCTCCTGATATGTCGTCTACTTGTGATCATAACATATGGCGGGTCAGGTGGTGGTGCACACGGAAACAGCTCAGTCAGCCAGGGTTTTCACTGATAGAACAGTTGCAGCAGGAGTTGAGGTACTCAGCAGGCGCCAGCCATGTTTGGTGCTCCAGGCTGTGGTATGAGCTCATGCTCATGGAGGTGCCTTGATAGTGGTGCCGCAGCTTGGTGGCCGTACCGTCAGGTAACACCAGGAAGGTCCCTTCTGTGCGATATTGAATGTCAGGGCACAGTTTGTAAAGCAGGTCATTACCAAGCAGGCATGGTGTGTTCAGGTCGACCACAAAGGCGTGCTTCAGTGTGTGTCCAGCAATTTGAACCGGAAGTGGTTTGGTGACAGGTAACATTCTTGTGACCTCAGCGAAGCCTTCGACCTTCAAAAGGGAAGCACACAGTTTCTTTGGTACCTTTGCATTCAGAGATGAGTGGGTGGCACCAGTGTCAATCACGAACTGATAATATTGTCCATTGACACTTATGTCCAGCATGGGGCCTGTCTGCATTTCCTGCTGGGGCTTCTGTTGTGGGCGCCCTCTGCCACGCCTCCGCGTTTGCCTGGCGGCATGACGGGATCTTTCCTGTTCGGAAATGTTGGGACAGTCTTGTATCCAGTGACCAGGTTGGTAACAGGCGAAACAGTTTCCACCCCGGATTGACCTTGAAGCACCGCGTTGTCCACCATCCGAGTCCATCTGTCTGGTCTCACATCTGTTGCGGATTCTTTTCTCCGCCTGCTGGAACTCAAAAGGAAGGTCACCCACTGCTGAATATACTTTAGCTGATTTTTGTCCTTTCGGTTCTTTTGACATTTTTTCTACAGTGATTTGAAAATTAAGGAGTCGTTTCCTTGTTACTCTGTCATCCGTCTTATCATCGTCATCGTGCTTCGCCCAATTATGCATATCACGTTTTAAAACCACAACATTAATTGTCCCATTAAATGTTAATCAATACCCCTATTTCAACGATTTATATGCATTACTTTATGTATATTTAAGTAGCTTTCCTAAATCAACTAAAGATTATCTAAGAATCCTTTGAACTGCACAAGCTTTGGCTTATCTATAAGTTAATGAGACTATCGTTTGTGTCTATCAGTTAGTTAGTTGTGCATTCTGACTTCCTGTCGTGTGTGATATTCTACAAAATAAGGCCATGTGTTTATTCTCATTCGTCTAAAACTATCAATGTGACACACACACAAACACACACACACACACACACACACCTATTTGTGTGCGCGAACGCACATTCCAAGAGATAAAGCGGAACACGCTCAAAGATGCCCTTGTTTCTAAGACAACTCTTATCTCACGGCTCACCCAGAAGCGCAGCTGTATCATATCAACCCTTAGTAACTGCAAACAAAATTTATCATTCACTCTGACCATCACAAATTGCCTGGCCCTGTGTAAGTGAAGTCACTGGGCCTCCCTGCTTCGGTTGCTGCCCCCGCGACCCGACCTCCGATAAGCGGAGGAAGATAATTAAATAGATGGATCACTCATTCATATGATTTCTGAACTAAGTATTATAAGAACAACTATAAAACACAAATGTATTTAAGTTTTAGGAGTTAACAACCAGCCATACAAACTAACAAATGCAGTGAACCCCCAACAGCATACGCTGACACACGAACACCATCAATACCTTCATTTGACACATTCTCTTCCTTACTTCGACTTGCTTTTTCATTTTCAAACCACATCCTGTATCCATCTCTTCCTTACTCTTCAGACTGTTTCTATTTCTATTCTCCTCTCCTAGAAACCATTTACGTAAGGTTTTCACCATCCATTCTCTTCACCTTCAAACCTCTCTTGCTCTCTCTTTCCACGTTCCACTTTACCATAAAACTTCGAGTTACTTTTCTTAATTTACCAAACGTTTGAGTTCACTACTTTACGAGTGTTGTTAACACCCTCTTACCCCTTTCAAGAAACGTTCTCTATTTTATTTTCTCTCTTTTTTCTTCTTTTTTTTTTTTTCTCTTTGTTAATTTTCTTGTCGACAACAGTACATTCAATTGATCATTAAACAGTAACGATTGATCACATTTTCCCAGCCGCCATTACGTTCCTGTCCGTCACACTCCTTTGCCATTGTGTCTTTTTCCTTAATTTTAACGCACACCTGAGTGCCGCAGGGATCTCTCAACCGGGAACTTTATTGTACTTTTTACAAATGGCCTCCAACCTCGGAATTTGTCATGTGGCATAGAAGGGCCTCCACCCTTACGGTCCGTAATTTTCATGCGCACGTTAGTGTCACTTGGATCTTGCAACCGGGGAATATTTTATTGTACTTTCACAAATGGCTTCCAACCCATCCTTAATTTCCGTGCACACATTAATGTCACTTGGATCTCACAACCGGGGAGTATTTACTATCCACACAACCGTTATTCATCCTGTTACTCTTTTAGGGGAGACCAATTCCCCAGGGCGAGCCACACCCGACTATTTGCCTACTCGTCAGTGAAGCAGCCCGTCACGGTAATCTAGACACAATAACTTGAGTTGACCACTTATTTACAACTTTTATGCAATGGCGGACAAGGCAATAATGCAACCAACCTATCAAAATCAGCACCCTGTCTCTGTGGTATATAACAGTGTTTGACTTACAAGACTTTTGGACAGACTCCTAATGCAGATTTTAGAAAAAGGCACTGCTTACATTGATGTTGGCCAAGTGAGTCTGTCCGTAAGTTTGCAAGAGCAGTCCAATATTCAGCGTGTCATCCCGGACGAGCCCCCAAATTGTTGCGTTGTGACCGGTTCTTCCTTCGGTCAACGCCCCCAGGTTCTTTTATGACACATAAGCTGGTTTTAAATCAATCAGAGACAGAGGTTGCTCATTTTGATATTTTATAACCAAAGCGCTTAGGGAGATCAATCTAGATACAACATTTCAAAGGCACGGTCCAAATTGATCTAATCCTAAAATTGCAGTTTCTCCCTCCTCACTCACTCTCACCCGCCACTCTTCTTCTCTTCCCTACCTTGGACAGTTGAGATAACAGAATGTTATGTCTTCATTCCAACATTCCAAATTCAAGGTCTATGTAAAAGGCTCACACTTTAGCTGTTCCAAAATCTGACGAGGAAATAAAAAGACAACCAAATCCAACAATAGCTACAAATTGAGTCAACAGATCAAAGGTCCTCTGTTGCGCTCATTAAACTCTCTCTAAAAACATCCAGAAACCGCCAACAGTATTCCATTTACTTGTGAAGACCGGAAAATTAACCAAATATTAGCAATATTGTTATTGTAAGTGCTAACTCAGACGGCCTATTTCAGCGGCGCATTGATAGCCGTGAGCTAATGCAAGTCTACGCTGCTATTGTTGACACACTAAACCTGTAGCGGCTTTTGCTTTGTCTGCTAATAGTTAATTATACATTAAAATGCGTGCATCCATCACCTGATAGCAGACAAATGTGGCCATGGACCGACAGGCCGGTCCAATTTTACATCCCGAAATGGCAAAAAACGCCTTGTTGGAAGGATGGATAGTTAGTTAGTTGTATGTTTAGCACCTAGCAATGCTGCTACTGCTTTGGTGTTTCAATAAATCTGCATCCCTTTAGCACTCGGCTTTTAAAACTTATCGCTCATCCTCCTTCTTTTTGGGTTCAAAAATATGAGGTCCTGGATCAGTAATCGTTGTTGGCTCTCACAAAGTCTGTTGTTGATGGAGAAAGGATCTATGGTTACTAACTCCAGAACACGGGTCACGTGACTGGCTTACTCATTAACTCTCAAAATGGCACCGGAATCTCCATCAATATTATTTTGAACATATCTATTTATTCACAAACTGCGGAAGTCTTTTGGTGTCATATATGAGATATAAATGATATATGCATTACTGTCACCTTTTTATATGGAGGTGGCTGGAGAGAGGAGCTGCTGGAGAGTGTCTTATATACTCCGAGAGACTGAGTTCTTGCTTTCTTCCTTACTAATCACAAACGTGACTCTGCAAGTGACAACTACATTGGCAGGCCCAGCCTTTGGGCCTGTGCTGGTAGGTCCAGTTCTGGTGTTTTTTTCCTGGTCTTCACTGTAAAACAGCAAATCTACCAACTGCTGTGGGCTCCCTGCGTGGAGCGCTTGCGTGTAAGTCTTTGTTTTGCGCTGCAGCTGGAGTCCATTAAGACATTCCTATCATCACACTTTACTGGCACAGTTATTTCTCTCCGTTTTACCGACGGCAGAGCACCTAGGACAGGTTAGCTTGGCTAAGCTAGTGAAGGAATTTATTAACTAAACTAGCATGCTAATGTCAAATATACAGACCCCGTTTCCATATGATTTGGGAAATTGTGTTAGATGTAAATATAAACGGAATCAAATGATTTGCAAATCATTTTCAACCCATATTCAATTGAATATGCTACAAAGACAACATATTTGATGTTCAAACTAATAAACATTTTAGTTTTGCAAATAATCATTAACTTTAGAATTTGATGCCAGCAACACGTGACAAAGCAGTTGGGAAAGGTGGCAATACATACTGATAAAGTTGAGGAATGCTCATCAAACACTTATTTGGAACATGCCACTGGTGTGCAGGCTAAATGGGAACAGGTGGGTGCCGTGATTGGGTATAAAAGCAGTTTCCATGAAATGCTAAGTAATTCACAAACAAGGATGGGGGGAGGGTCACCAATTTGTAAGCAAATTGTCGAACAGTTTTAGAACAACATTTCTCAACAATCTATTGCAAGGAATTTAGGGATTTTTCAATCTATAGTCCGTAAAATCATCAAAAGGTTCAGAGAATCTGGAGAAATCACTGCACGTAAGCGATGATATTACAGACTTTTGATCCCTCAGGCGGTACTGCATCAAAAACCGACATCATCAGTGTGTAAAAAATATCACCACACGGGCTCATAAAACCACTGTCAGTAACTACAGTTGGTTGCTACATCTGTAAGTGCGAGTTAAAACTCTGCTATGCAAAGCAAAACCCATTTATCATCAACACGAAGGAACGCCGCTGGCTTCGCTGGGCCCAAGCTCATCTAAGATGGACTGATGCAAAGTGGAATGGTATTTTGTGGTCTGACGAGTCTACATTTTAAGTTATATTTGGAAACTGTGGACGTGGTGTTCTCCGGAACAAAGAGGAAAATAACCATCCGGCTTGTTATAGGCACAAAGTTCAAAAGCCAGCATCTGTGATGGTATGTGGGTGTATTAGTGCCCAAGGCATGGGTAACTTACACATTTGTGAAGGCACCATTATTGCTGAATGGTCCATACAGGTTTTGAAGCAACATATGTTGTCATCCAAGCAACGTCATCATGGACGCCCCTGCTTATTTCAGCAAGACAATGCCAAGCCACGTGTGACAACAGCGTGGTTTCGTAAAAAAAGAGTGCGGGTACTTTCCTGGCCCGCCTGCAGTCCAGACCTGTCTCCCATCGAAAATGTGTGGCGCATTATGAAGAGTAAAATACGACAGCGGACTGAGACAGAAACCCCGGACTGTTGAACGACTGAAGCTCTACATAAAACAAGAAAGGGAAATAATTCCACTTTCAAAGCTTCAACAATTAGTTTCCTTAGTTCCCAAATGTTTATTGAGTGTTGTTAAAAGAAAAGGTGATGTAACACAGTGGTGAACATGGCCTTTCCCAACTACTTTGGCACATGTTGCAGCTATGAAATTCTAAGTTAATTATTCTTTGCAAAAAAAAGCCCTATCACTTCATCCACATCTCCTCTCCTCCAGTCCCTCCAAACGGACTCTGGTGTGGCAGAAACCCAGCAGCTGGTCTCCATGGCCAAAAGACTACCAGTAGGTAGATCCAGAAGCCCACAAGAAAAACACCGCACAACACCAACGGGTGCAAAAAAAAACTCACATGAAAACAAGAGGGAAACACCAGGACCACAAAAGGATGACACAAGGCACAGAGCTCCTGCTAACAGCAAATAGTTTAAAAAAATGTTTTGTCTACATCGGTTTGACTTTGGTTAAACAAATAGCAACAATTAAACTTGACAATATAATTGGAAAAAAATTAATGGATCATCCATCCATCCATGTATTTCCTACCGCTTCTCCCTTTTGGGCTCGTGGATGGTGCTGGAGCCTGAATGTTGTCTGTTCATTTGTGGTGGCCCTGTGATGATGGCGACTTGTCCAGGGTGTACACCGCCTTCTGCCCAAAATGCAGCTGAGATAATATACCATATTGGTTGTATTTTTCTTGATAAAGTGGAGAAGTTTGTAATATTACAAATTATGAAGCAGTGTCCAAATATGATCTCAAACGATTATGTAGACATAAACATGACATCGATAATGAGCATTGTAGATTTGGTAATTGAACCCTTTATTATTGTTGCACAATGAGTTATTGAACTCATTTGTAACTTATCATTCAAGGAAGGTGTATTCCCAAATTAAATGAAAATTGCTGATGTAAAACCACTTTCTAAATGTCGAAACAAGCAGTTCTCCTTTTACAGACGAAGATCACTTCTCAAAAGTCTTAAGAGCAATTTTTGCTGTTAGGTTGAATACATTCATAAGCTGGCACCTTATCGTGGTAGAAGGAGTTTACGTGTCCCAATGATCAGAGGAACTATGCGGTCCGGGGCTTTTTATTCCTCCTAGTATGGTTTCCCAAAACAAACAAGTCCTCGGTGAGGGATCAGACAAAGAGCAGCTTGAAGATCTCTATGGAAAGTCAAATTGAAGGACCCAGATTTCCCTCGCCTGGACGCAGGCCCCTCTGGAGACAGGCCCATAGGTGGGGCTCAATGGCGAGCCCGAAAAGGTAACGTGAGTTCCCCCTCCAATTGGCTCACCACTCATAGGAGGGGCCATATAGGTCGGGTGCAGTGTAACCTGAGCGGCAGAGGAAGGCAGGCCCCTTGGCGGCCCGGTCCTCGGCTACAGAAGCTAGCTTTTGGGACGTGAAACGTCACCTAGCTGGGGTTGGGGAGGAGCCTGAGCTGGTGCACAAGGTGGAGAACTTCTGGCGAGATCCAGTTGGACTCACTTCGATGCAAAGTAGGAACCAGTCCTCTCGAGAGGGGCTGGACTCTTCCACTGTGGCCTTGCATGCAGTGAGAGGCGACGGGTTGGGGTGGCAATTCTTGTTACTCCCTGGCTCACAGCCTGTAAGTTGGAGTTGAAGGATAGTTTCCCTCCGCCTAATGGTGAGGGGACGGGTCCGGACTGTCGTTTGTGCTTACATACCGAACAGCAGCTCAGAGTATCCACCGTTTTGGGATTCCCTCGAGGTATTACTGAAGAGTGTTACCTCGGGTTATTGCCTTGTTTTGCTGGGTGACTTCAACGTTCACATTGGCAATGACAGTGAAACCTGAAGAGTATGTGTTTTGTTATTGGACTTTTGTGCTCGTCACAGACTGTCTATAACGTACACCATGTTCAATACATACAGGTGTCCATACGTGTACTTGGCATCAGGACCCCCTTCGCCACTGTTCGATGATCAACTTTGTAGTTGTGTCATAGGATTTGCAGTCTCATGTTTTGGACACTCGGTGAAGAGAGGGGCGGAAATGTTTACTTATCACCACCTGGTTGCAAGTTGGCGCCGATGGTGGCTGAGAATGCCGGTCACAACTGGCAGGCCCAAACGCATTGTGAGGGTCTGCTGGGAACATCTGATAGAGTCTCCTGTCAGAGAGAGTTTCAATTCCCACCTCCGGAAGAACTTTGAACATGTCACGAGGGAGGTGCTGGACATTGAGTCCAAAAGGACCGTGTTCCATACCTCTATTGTCGAGGCGGCCGATCACAGCTGTGTCCGCAAGGTGGTCGGTGCCTGTCGTGTTGGTAATCCCAGAACTCACTGGTGGACACCAGTGGTGAGGAATGCCGTCAAGCTGAAGAACGAGTCTTATCGGGTTCTTTTGGCTCATGGGACCCTAGAGGCAGCGGACAGGTACCGACAGGCCAAGCGGCACGCGGGTTTGGTGGTTGCAGAGGCCAAAACTCGGACATGGGAAGAGTCCAGCGAAGACTACTTGATGCTTTGAAGCGATTTTGGACCATCATTCGCCGCCTCAGGAGGGGTAAGCATATAAGCATATAACATATATAGCATATAACACCTTATATGGTGGGGATGATGTGCTGTTGACCTCGAATCTGGACGTTGTGGATCGGCAGAGGGAATATTTGTGGACCTCCTCAATCCCACTTACACACAGTCCTATGAGGAAGTTGTGCCTGGAAAATTTGTGGTCGAGGGATGGAACCTGGTGGAACCTGGAGTTCCTCAAGGCTGTGGATGCTGTGGGCTGTCTGATTGACAAGACTCTACAGCATTGCATGGACATCGGGGGCATAGCCTCTGATATGGCAGACCGGGGTATTGGTTCCTTTCTTTAAGGAGGGGAAGCGCAGGGTGTGTTCTAACTATTGTGGGATCACACTTCTCAGCCTTCCCAGTAAGGTCGATTCAAGTGTACTGCCGAGGAGGCTACGCCAGATAGTCGAATCTCGGATTCAGGAGGAGCAGTGTGGTTTGTGGTGGTCTTCTCCTGCTTTGTGGACTTGGAGTAGAACTTCAACCATGTCCCTCAGGAAGTCCTGTGGGGAGTGCTCAAAGAATTTGTGGTATCGGACCATCTGATTGTGCCGGTTTGCTCCCTGTATGATCGGTGTCCGCATTAAAGGCCTACTGAAATTAGATTTTCCTCTTTAAACGGGGATAGCAGGTCCATTCTATGTGTCATACTTAAAAATTTTGAGGTATTGCCATATTTTTGCTGAAAGGATTTAGTAGAGAACATTTACGATAAAGTTCGCAACTTTTGGTCACTAATAAAAAAGCCTTGCCTGTACCGGAAGTTGCAGACGATGACGTCACGAGTTGCAGCGCTCCACACATCCTCACATTGTTTGTAATGGGAGCCTCCAACAAAAAGAGCTATTCGGACCGAGAAAACGACAATTTCCCCATTAATTTGAGCGAGGATGAAAGATTCGTGGCTGAGGATATTGATAGCGAATGACTAGAAAAAAAGAAATAAATAAAAAAGAAAAAAAAAGAAAAAGGCGATTGCATTGTGAGCGATTCAGATGTTTTTCAGACACATTTAGTAGGATAATTCTGGAAGATCCTTTATCTGCTTATTGTTGTAATAGTGTTTTAGTGAGATTTTAAAGATTGTAAAGGCATACCTCGAGGTCAGATGGCTGCAGGGAACACGCAGTGTTTCAGAGAGAAGCCGAGGAGCCAAGCTCACAGCTGCCTTTTTTGACATGACAGCTGCTGCAGGACGACAAATAATCCATTGATGTCTCCGGTAAGATAAATATCACAATTTCCCCATCCAAAAACATGCTGGTTGACATAGAGAAAACATGTTTGCTTGACCGCTCCGCTTCACAACAAACAAAGAGACATCGGTTGTGTCTCGGTGCTAAAGACAGCTGCAATCCACCGCTTTCCACCAAAAGCATTGTTCTTTATAGTCTCCATTATTAAATGAACAATTTGCAAAAGATAATCCATTCCCTTGTCCTACTGGGGGACTTCAACGCTCATGTTGGCAGCGACAATGAAACCTGGAGAAGCGTGATTGGGATGAATGGCCGCCCGGATCTGAATCCGAGTGGTGTTTTGTTATTGGACTTTTGTGCTCGTCACAGTTTGTCCATAACAAACACCATGTTTCAACATAAGGGTGTCCATATGTACACTTGGCACCAGGACACCCTAGGCCGCGGTTCCATGATCGACTTTGTAGTTGTGTCATCGGATTTGCGGCCTTATGTTTTGGACACTCGGGTGAAGAGAGGGGCGTAGCTTTCTACCGATCACCACCTGGTGGTGAGTTGGATGCGATGGTGGGGGAGGATGCCGGACAGACCTGGCAGGCCCAAACGCATTGTGAGGGTCTGCTGGGAACGTCTGGCAGAATCTCCTGTCAGAGAAAGTTTCAATTCCCACCTCCGGAAGAACTTTGAACATGTCACGAGGGAGGTGCTGGGCATTGAGTCCGAGTGGACCATGTTCCGCACCTCTATTGTCGAGGCGGCTGATCGGAGCTGTGGCCGCAAGGTAGTTGGTGCCTGTCGGGGCGGAAATCCTAAAACCCCTTGGTGGACACCAGCGGTGAGGGATGCCGTCAAGCTGAAGAAGGAGTCCTATCGGGTCCTTTTGGCTCATAGGACTCCAGAGGCAGTGGACAGGTACCGACGGGCCAAGCGGTGTGCAGCTTCACCGGTCGCGGAGGCAAAAACTCGGACATGGGAGGAGTTTGGGGAAGCCATGGAAAACGACTTCCGGACGGCTTCGAAGCGATTCTGGACCACCGTCCGCCGCCTCAGGAAGGGGAAGTAGTGCACTATCAACACCGTGTATGGTGCGGATGGTGTTCTGCTGACCTCAACTGCGGATGTCGTGGATAGGTGGAAGGAATACTTCGAAGACCTCCTCAATCCCACCAACACGTCTTCCTATGAGGCAGTAGTGCCTGGGGAATCTGTGGTGGACTCTCCTATTTCTGAGGTAGTTTAAAAGCTCCTTGGTGGCAATGCCCCGGGGGTGGATAAGCTCCTCCCGGAGTTCCTTAAGGCTCTAGATGCTGTGGGGCTGTCTTGGTTGACAAGACTCTGCAGCATCGTGTGGACATCGGGGGCGGTACCTCTGGATTGGCAGACCGGGGTGGTGGTCCCTCTCTTTAAGAAGGGGGACCGGAGGGTGTGTTCCAACTATCGTGGGATCACACTCCTCAGCCTTCCCGGTAAGGTTTATTCAGGTGTACTGGAGAGGAGGCTATGCCGGATAGTCGAACCTCGGATCCAGGAGGAACAGTGTGGTTTTTGTCCTGGTCGTGGAACTGTGGACCAGCTCTATACTCTTGGCAGGGTTCTTGAGGGTGCATGGGAGTTTGTCCAACCAGTCTACATGTGCTTTGTGGACTTGGAGAAAGCATTCGACCGTGTCCCTCGGGAAGTAATGTGGGGAGTGCTCAGAGAGTATGGGGTATCGGACTGTGTTATTGTGGCGGTCCACTCCCTGTACGATCACTGCCAGAGCTTGGTCCGCATTGCCGGCAGTAAGTCGAACACATTTCCAGTGAGCGTTGGACCCCGCCAAGGCTGTCCTATGTCACCGATTCTGTTCATAACTTTTATGGACATAATTTCTAGGCGCAGTCAAGGCGCTGAGGGGTTCCGGTTTGGTGACCGAGGGATTAGGTCTCTGCTTTTTGCAGATGATGTGGTCCTGATGGCTTCATCTGACCGGGATCTTCAGCTCTCACTGGATCGGTTTGCAGCCGAGTGTGAAGCGACCGGGATGAGAATCATGTAACCCATATTTAAAATTCCCATTAAAACACATGCATAGAGTGCAAAGACTTTTATTTTGAAGGGTTACTTCCTGCCCAAAATGGCGCTCGCTTCCTTTTAAGGAAGTGCTGCGCACTTCACCCGTCCCTCCTGTCTGCTGTGGCTGCATGCTGTGAGACGCACTGGAGACAAACTCGCAAAATCTTCTTATTTTCACACATTGCAAACATCATAATTAGGTGAGTCTTTTACCATGGCATAATGAACGGAATTCCAAAATCACAATCATGTGCCATGTCGCCAATATTACGTTTGCATCTGTTTTTAGCATAGGCGCTAACCGCTGCTATTTCCCCATACAGCCAACCTGTTCAATTAACTATCGGGCTGTGCAGGTGTGTTGTTTTGCCCCCGATTGCTCAGGTAATTACTTTCTACTTTCTTATGATCATCGAGCCGATTTATAGGCAACAATTTAGTCCAGCAAAGGGCTTTGCGGTGCTAATATGCTTTAGCCACTTTGTGGATGCTTTTCTAAGTTTTTGTTTTTTTACTACACACTCTAGTTGGATCGCAGGTGTGTGTATTTGGTTTGTGGCACAACACTTTAATTTAACTCTGCTTGATTGTTTATCAACTTTAAATGTTTGGACAAGTATTTGAATCATGATTCATTGAGTTTCTAATAATGAGTATTATTATGAAACTAGTTATATATGTGAACTTGTAATTGAATTTCTAATTGATCCATGATTGAGTTTTATCACTTTAGATAAGAAATCATGATCTGTAATATTAGAAATGCATTATGAATGTTCAATTTTATTGAACTCATGATTGTATATTAATCAACATGGTTAAATTATGTCATATCAATTGCATTATTAGAAATGTATTATTAATGTTCATTTTAATTGGACTCATGATTGTATATTAATCAACATGGTTAAATTATGTCATCAATTGTTTGTTAATACAAAATAATTGTCATTCTGGACAATCGAATGCTTATATTATGCATTCGAGTACATATATAATGTACTTTACTAGTGAAGAGGTAACTAGGTTACTCACTTAGTTTTTTGGACTTTTAGGTCAGGTTTTTTTTCCGGGAAGGAATACCCGGTGCCCCAAACAACCTGAGCTCCGCATCCACTTTAACACTCAACTCAACAAAATGGCGGGCTAAACAACTATGCGGTAGGACAAGCATTTTTTTTTTCTCCTCCGCTGTGAACCTTTTGGATTACTTTTGTTTTTTTGAAATTAACTTTTGGATTGACGCAAAAGTCGTTGCATTTGAACTGAACTGTGGACTGGTTCCGAGAAGGAAGCAGGATTGTATCTCGTATTTCTGTTTTGGGTATTTCTTTATTTTTTATTGTGTTATCTGTGGTATTTATGTTCTTGTATCATTACATTTAATGCAGTCAAAACCAAGGTAACAAGTTGTCGTCGTCTTTCACACCACAGGCTCCTAAATGAACCATCTTCTGTCACACAAGTTACCTTCTTAACCCGACTAGCCCATGCTAGCGTTACAATCAGCATATCCAAGTCGGAGTCCATGGTTCTCGCCCGGAAAAGGGTGGAATGCCATCTCCGGGTTGGGGAGGAGACCCTGCCCCAAGTGGAGGAGTTCAAGTACCTAGGAGTCTTGTCCACGAGTGAGGGAAGAGTGGATCGTGAGATCGACAGGCGGATGGATCGGTGCGGCGTCTTCAGTAATGCGGACGTTGTACCGATCCGTTGTGGTGAAGAAGGAGCTGGGGAGAGAGAAGTCTGGGTTTCTCTGCTTAGGCTGTTGTCCCCGCGACCCGACCTCGGATAAGCGGAGGAAGATGGATGGATGGATTTGCAAAATATTCAGCAACAAAGACGTAATTACACCATGAACAGAGACGACTTTTAGCCGTGTTTGGTGCAGCGCTAATATTTCCTTACAGTCCGTGACGTCACGCGTACGCGTCATCATTCCGCGACGTTTTCAACAAGAAACTCGCGGAAAATTTAAAATTGCAATTTAGTAAACTAAAAAGGCCGTATTGGCATGTGTTGCAATGTTAATATTTCATCATTGATATATAAACTATCAGACTGTGTGGTCGGTAGTAGTGGGTTGCAGTAGGCCTTTAAGTAAGTCGAAGACATTTCCATTGAGGCTTAAACTGTGCCAGGGCTGCTCTTTGTCACCAATTCCGTTCATAACTTTTATGGACATAATGTATAAGCACAGTCAGGGCATTGAGGGAATTCAGTTTGGTGGCTGTTGGATTAGGTCTGTGCTTTTTGCAAATGATGTGGTCCTCATGGCTTCATTTGGTCAGGATATTCAGCTCCCACTGGATCGGTTCGCAGCCGAGTGTGAAGCGACTGGGAGTATCGTAACTTTGGAAACGGTGATACCCCTGACAAGCACTAGGTCTATCGTATTACCGTTGCGATGCGTGGGTTTATTTATTATTTGTGTAAGACCACAGCTATCAATTATAGTCTGCAGCGCTACGCACGGTGGGTCCGATGGGGTATTCATATGGATATTAAAGTCCCCCGTTGTAATTATATTATCGTCGTGCGTCACTAGATCAGCAACGAACTCTGAGAATTCATTGAAAAAGTCCGAATAGGGCCCTGGGGGGCGGTAGATAACAGCCAGGTGTAGAGGCAGCGGTGTGACAGACCTCATAGTAAGCACCTCAAATGATTTATATTTATTATTTATGTTAGGACTAAGGTTAAAGTTTTCGTTGTATATTAGTGCGACCCCCCTACACCTTTTAAGGGGACGGGCAATATGCGCATGTGTAAAGTTAGGAGGACATGCCTCATTTAGCGCAAAAATGTCGTTTGGTTTAAGCCAGGTTTCGCTGAGACCGATGACGTTAAGATTGTTGTCTCTGATGATATCATTACCTAACAACGTTTTGGGAGACAATGATCTTATGTTTAAGAAACCTATATTATAGGTAGTGGGCTGTTTTAGGGAATTTTTGATCAAATTATCCGTAGTAGCAATATTAATAATGTTGTGTTTATTATGCCCAGTGCATTTAGTATAATTACGACCATATCTAGGAATTGATACGACGGGAATTTTCCGATTGTTTGTTTGTTGCTTTGATAAACTGCACGCATCATAGTTTGCCAACTCAGTAGAACGCATGTTCCGATTGTTTGTTTGTTGCTTTGATAAACTGCACGCATCATAGTTTGCCACCTTTAGTAGAACACATGTCCAACTCTGAAACAATCAAAGCAAAAAAACTTGTTCTAATTTAACTGACTCCTTACACAGACCAGTAGTCTCGCGTCTTCCATTTAAATCCGTCCTCAGGATGGAGGGAAGTGGTGTTCTGTGGGGATTAGCCTTTAGCTTTGTTTTTAGCCCCGCTTTGCATCCGCGTTTCCGATCACACCGCTGGCGTCTGCTCCGTAGACGGCCCCCGATGCTACTATACTCCCCTGCTTCACAGGCCGCTGGATGTAGCCGCCAAAGTAGTCCCGTGCTAGTTAGCAGGTCTAGCAAGCACGCGTCTATCAGTCCAAAACGGCCCGATATGTCCACATCCAGAAGTGTCTGGCGGTCGTAAGTGATCACGGAGTGACCACGATGTGAGCCAGCCATGAAGTTTGTCCGGTATTTCTGCCAAATTTTCCATCTTTAGCAAGACCGCCGCGATGCTGCAGCCCGTCCGGGCGCCGCCATCTTGGAAATGTGAACATTTGTCATGGAAATCAGCAGTCCTTTCAGGCGCAGTGCGATGCCAAGGGGGGCGCGTGTGACCTCGGGGAACATCCTTTTATTGCCTTAGCAGAATGTGATGAAGCGCATGTAGCACTTGGCTTTACTGTAACTACCGCAGGAGACATGCTATTCCACACAAAGTGAAGTCTTTGCTAAATCAAAAAGCATTGTATATTTTGATTGTTCCATTTCTAACACGGCGAAATGCATACAGGGAACCCACAAACACAATATTGAAACAGTTAAACCTACCATTTTACCAAACAGCATTCAAAAAAGATTTGTTAAAAGAGAAAGTAATTATAATCTAAAAGGAACTGAGATGTTTGATAATTCGAGAAATAGAACAGTGACAATTGAAAGATGCATTTCCGTCATAGGTTTTAAAAAAAATAATCATGATGATAAAAAGATAAGATTTGGAGTAAATATTGTGATTCCATGTTTAATTATTTTGTTGTTTGTTATGAAATATGTATGTTATGAATACAAAATAATTGCTTAAATGACCTCCTGAGTTGAACAACAACTGTTGTAATTGTGTGAATATGGTGCAGATGTTATACGTTTTTACTGCTTTCTGCTTCTTTTCATTCATGTTTTTTTAGGATTTCTTTTAATGTTATGTTGATTTTTTTTAGACATAGAATAAATAAAATAAAATAATGTAATAGTTTCAATATAGAAACAACTTGTTTTTCCACTCTTAGGGTACTTTAAGGATTTGCGTCAGTGGAGTTACCAAACCTATCGAACTACAGGTATCTGGTGTTCCAGACGCCAACAGGTTAAAGCTTGGAACAGCATGGAGGTCTCCAATTTGTTTGTGTGTGACTGGGTCAAGGAGATTAGTATTAAGACTCCAGAATAAATATGCATCGTCTTTGCTTGGGTAAAGTTGCATTTCACGTTTTAACTTCGCGTCTGCAGCTATGTTTGTTGTAGTTCCACGCACTGTTTATGATTAGTGTGTTTTTTCCCGTCTTTATCAAAATGTAACTACAGATATCAAAATTGTGTATGTGATGAAAACTTCAATTACGATTGCTTACTTTGGCAAAAGCTTCACTCTTTTAGGTTTTGCTCACGTTTGCTTTCTTTTAATTAAAGCTGGTGCTTTTGGAAACACTCAGAGCAAAAATGCGCTTTTAGAAATCCTAAACAAGATAAAATACAAATAATATCAAGATAATACTTCAATGGGAAATACTAAATGTTAGAAATATGTCTAACACACTTTTAATGAAGTGACTGACCGTAAACTCGTGCGTTCTTCAACTCTGCTCCCTTGGGTTGGAGTGTGTGCCACTTTTTTTTGTCGTATTTCGTACAATCTTGCACTTCTTGATTAGCGTTTGAGAAACTCTGAAGAAATGTTTATCCTTTTCGTGATTTGATGCATTTTTCTTCAACAAAGGCTAAATGGCGCCTAGTACCCATTGAGAACAAACTTCATCTTTACGTACTAAACGTTTTCATTCTTTCCATTTTGACAGAAACCAATATGCAATATTTTCCACTAAAGCAACAAACATATTATACATCCCACACATGGATTACAATTTCAATAAATACTTAAATAGTTACATTATTTGACTTATATTATCCATCAAATTGTAGACAATATTAATGATAATAGATCAGATCAGTGCTTCTTTTTTCACCAAGTACCACAACATAAAACACTTGGCTCTCCAAGTACCACCATAATGACCAACATTAAAATAATTTTGTGTAGTAGGCCTAAGTATTCATTAAACACCAGCCAGAGGTCTTAGCTAACAAACATATTTAATATTGTTGGATTGAAGTCAGGACGAAACGGAAGTGGAGAGCTGTCGAGGCTGTGGATGTCGTAGAGGCAAGGCTACGGCAAAAGGTGTTGGTGGGAACAGTGGCGCAGGGGAGATCTGGCTTAGGTAGCAGAAGAACACCTCGAGTAGGAGTTGAGGAAAGGCGAGCCTGCCAGATGGCGGGAATGCGGCAACAGGGCGCCTGGACGAGATGGGAAAAAGCATCAGAGCGTAAGGTCACATGGACCGAGCTCTGGAAAGCCAAACCCCATCGGATAAAGTTCTTGATCCCGGCGGACTACGACGTGCTGCCAAGTCCATCCAACCTCTTTACCTGGGGAAAGGTGGAGACACCAGGGTGCCCCCTCTGCTAGAGGAGAGGAACCTTGGAGCACATCCTAAGCTGTTGTCCAAAAGCCCTGGGTGAAGGGCGGTACCGCTGGCGACATGACCAAGTCCTGAAAGCCATAGCTGATACCATCTGCAGGGGAGTCAGTAACAGCAAGAGCCTCCGCCCAGTGAAGAGCACCGCTTTCATCAGAGCTGGGGAGAAGTCAACACCGGCTGCCCGGAACACCTCTTCTGGTCAATTGGCAACAGCACGCGAGTTGATCTGGGAAAGCAGTTGAAGTTCCCTGACGTGGTTGCCAAAACAACACTAAGGCCAGATATTGTGCTCACCTCAGTGGCCTCCAAGCAGGTAATCCTCCTGGAGCTCACAGTGCCTTGGGAGGACCGTATGGAGGAGGCCAATGAGAGGAAGCGCGCAAAGTACTCTCAGCTTGTGGAGGAGTGTCGGAGCAATAGGTGGCGAGCGATGTGCCGGCCCGTTGAAGTGGGATGTCGAGGGTTTGTGGGCAAATCTCTCTGCAGGGCCTACACAATGCTTGGCATCACAGGGGCCAGCCAGCAAAGGGCCATGAAGTTAGCCACAGATGCAGCAGAAGTGGCATCAAGGTGGCTGTGGATCAGGAGGGGAGAAGCGTGGCATGTAGGGAAGTAGCGCTACCTGGACACAGGCTGGAGCCTGATCAACCCTGGCTGGGTCGCCTAGGGGAGGGGGTTTGATTGTTGAAAGACCCAAAACCTGTAATGCTATTAAAAAAAAAAATCAATACAAAAAAAATCTGGCACCATTACCGGAAATTCTACAGATGTCCTTTTTTACAGTGTAGGTAAAAAATATCCATACATTAATAAACGCGAAGGCAATTGTGTTGTATCAAAATAAGGTGACTCCTTATACATTAATATTTAAATATTATTCAGATCCAAGCGGCCATCTGAGGGCAGCCTTAACTGCAATGTGACTCTCAGTGAGAACTAGTTCGACACCCTTCTTCTATAGTAATGAAAAGTAAACTGCCAGCATTTTTTATTTCTTTTTGAAAAATAATTTTGTTGAAATGCACAAACAGCAGTGCTAATAATGTCAACTCAAGTCAGCAATCAAGCTTATTGACCTTTGTTCGACATGAATGAGCGAATGAATCTGCCAAGATCAAAAATTTCTCTCAACTGGACTTTTAGACGAATCAGATTATTCTTGGACTTAGAATTGGACTTCCTTTAAATTGTCATTCAAATTTGAACATTACAGTACAGATGAGAACGAAATGTTGTTGCATTAGCTCATGGTAGTGCAGGATAAAAAAGAAATTAGGTGCATGTAAAAAGAAATAGATTACTGTGCAGATAAATATATTGCACTTTTTCAAATGCATCCACGTTTATGGATGTATGTTATATTGTCTTTTTATTCCATTTTGGGGGGAATTGATGGGATAATTATGATGCGTTCAAGAGTCTTACGGCCAGAGGGAAGATGCTGTTACAGAACCTGGTGGTTCTGCTTCGTAGGCTGCGGAACCTTTTACCAGAGAGTATATTTTCCTGGAGAAGTGTAGGTGTGTGTAAATAAATGTAACGCCGCAAATGGTTTTCACTTTTATTGAAAAACAAAAAAATTACATGAGAAAAATAAGTATTTCAAAACTAAAACTTTTACCAAAAGGGAATGTTTCCTGCATAACCTGTAATAACATTGATTAGAGCACAATCATTTAAAGTAAAAAGAACAACAACAACAACTCAAAGGAGTCCATACTATATCAAGCCTGAACCTCTATCGCGCACGTCACTGATTTTAGACAATGGGCCTGATCTACTAAAGGTTTGCGTGTGCTAAAACACAAACAAACTTGATAACACGCTAAACCACAAAAAAAGCTGACTAAACTTGTGCAATCCATTTAGTGTGTCTGTCTTCATTAATATGCAGAATATGTATATGCTGATCATTAGGCAGCCCACACTACTTAGAGGAGGAGATGCAACTATAATCATTAAGTGCTCCCAATGCGATTTATCAAGATTTAAAACCATTTTGCGTCCGCTGTTTAAACTGTTTGTGCAAACTGGCACAGTTATGCACAAATGGCTGAGAGAAAGGAGGCGACCGTGCTGCAAAGACGTGCTTCAGCCTGCTTTGACTAACAATATTAGTTATATCGTCTATTCAGCAATGACATTGTATCATTTCATAGCTGCTGAATGGCTTACGGGTCTTCTTAAAACAAATACAATTATTTGGTTTTGGTGCCTGCTGTGTTTTTTTAAAGGTGTTTGTTTTTTTCACAAAGGAGATATAATCTATCTCCTACATGCAATATACATTTTATTGCAGGTGGATCATTTAAAACGCACCATCACAACTCCGCAGCGCCTCCCAGAGCACACTTTTAACCTGCTAAAAGTAGGTTCTTTTGTCTAGATTGTGCTTTGATAAAACCTAGAGACAATGGTACATAAAATATTTGTGTGCTGCATGTCAACAACATGACTGAACGCAACCATGCAGCATGGCCTGGACTTTCACTATTATGTTAGATCCACTCTGGCAGTGGTTCTCAAATGGGGGTACGCGTACCCCTGGGGGTACTTGAAGGTATACCAAAGGGTACGCGAGATTTTTCAAAAATATTCTAAAAATAGCAAAGATTAAAAAATCCTTTAAAAATATTTTTGGGGAATAATACTTCAACAAAATATGAATGTATTTTCATAAACTGTGAAAAGAAATGCAACAATGCAATATTTAGAGTTGACAGCTAGATTTTTTTGTGGACATGTTCCATAAATATTGATGTTAAAGATTTCTTTTTTTGTGAAGAAATTTTTAGAATGAATTTCATGAATCCAGATGGATCTCTATTACAATCCCCAAAGAGGGCACTTTAAGTTGAAGATTACTTCTATGTGTAGAAATCTTTATTTATAATTGAATCAGCTGAGATAGGCGCCAGCGCCCCCCGCGACCCCAAAAGGGAATAAGAGGTAGAAAATGGATGGATGGATGAATCACTTGTTTATTTTTCAACAAGTTTTTAGTTATTTTTTATATCTTTTTTTCCAAATAGTTCAAGAGAGACCACTACAAATGAGCATTATTTTGCACTGGTATACAATTGAATAAATCCGAAACTGATGACATAGTGCTGTGCTTTACTTCTTTATCTCTTTTTTTCAACCACAAACGGTTTGCTCTGATTAGGGGGTACTTGAATTAAAAAAATGTTAACAGGGGGTACATACCTGAAAAAAGGTTGAGAACCACTGCACTATGGACTGGACTTTCACAATATTATGTTAGACCCACTCAATGTCCATTGCATTTGGTCTCACTTAGGGGGGGATGTTACCCACATCTGTGGTCCTCTCCAAGGTTTCTCATAGTCATTCACATTGATGTCCCACTGGGTTGTGAGTTTTTCCTTGCCCCTTTGTGGGCTCTGAACCAAGGATGTCGTTGTGACTTCTGTTGCCCTTTGAGACACTTGTGATTTAGGGCTATATGAATAAACATTGATTGATAAAGGAGTGTCTCCATGGTGACAGTCTGTGCACACGCAAATATTTTATTTAAATAGGGTGGTCTGCACCACTTTTGCACTTTTCATGAACTGTACGCGCGTCTTAATAGATCACACGCAACACACCCACTAATAGTACATACAATTTTATAGTTTGCAGGGTCTGTTGTTTAGGTCTTAGTAGATCAGGCCATATGTCCTTAAAATGTAACATTAGCTCGGAAGACATCATCATCATCAACTATCTCACCACTGCTTATATTTCATGTCAAAAGTCTGGACATCTTTGACTGGTGCTGAGTAGTCCTTAACGCTTACAAGCCTCAATGTTTGGACCCTTTTACTTTTCAATTGACAAAATAACTCATTCACATAACTCATTCATTGCTTTCCTTGTAATATTACTCACACACAACATGTATTCTTTCTGGGTTGTAGATGGGCTTTTAAATTTCCTTAATTACTAATTGGGAAAATTAACAATCGATTAATCAATATTTTTCATTTTCTACCGCTTATTATATACAGGCTCATAGGTGAGCTACAGCCTATACCAGCCGACTCTGAACAAGACGCTGTTGTGTGTAGTTGTGTGTCAATCACATATTGACACACAACTACTCACACATCTCGCCGTAAGTCAGCTGGGATAGGTACCAGCTCACTTGTGCTGTTTATCTCGTCCTATACCAAAGTCGTATCCACACACGAAGAGAGACACACATATGAAAAGTGAATTCATGCATCATACAGAATGTCAAGTACATACAGAACAGTGTGAAAAATACATTAAGTATTTGACCCCCCGATTGTTTTGTATGTTTACTTCCTTACAAAGATATGAACGGTACAACATTTTAAAAGTATGTTCATTTTAACAGAGAAAGATGGAGTGGAAAAACTAAAAAACTAAACAAAAACAAAAACATAAAATAAGGTGCATACATTAATTTGTGTTTAATTGAAGGGCATAAGTATTTAATTCAAATGAAAAAGATGGCTTGCTGGATAAACACTCATTTTACATGACATGTTTTTTTTAATATTTCGACCGTAACAAATCTGGACATGTGTAAGTAAGTAAGTACACTTACAACGTAATGTTTGTTGGTACTACAAATCCTGTTTCCAAATGTTGGGAAATTGTGTTGGATGTAAATATAAACGGAATACAGTGATTTGCAAATCATTTTCAACCCATATTCAGTTTAATATGCTACAGAGACAACATATTTGATGTTCAAACTGATAAACATTTTTTTTGTTGTTGTTGCAAATAATCATTAATTTTAGAATTTGATGCCAGCAACATGTGACAAATAAGTTAGGAAAGGTGGCAATAAATACTGATAAAGTTGAGGAATGCTCATCAAACACTTATTTGGAACATCCCACAGGTGTGCAGGCTTATTGGGAATAGGTCCCAAAAAACTGCTCAGTCTTTCACAAGAAAGGATGGGGCGAGGTACACCCCTTTGTCAGCAACTGCGTGAGCAAATTGTCAGACAGTTTAAGAACAACGTTTCTCAAAGTGCAATTGCAAGAAATTTAGGGATTTCAACATCTACGGTCCATAATATCATCAAAAGGTTCAGAGAATCTGGAGAAATCACTCCACGTAAGCGGCATGGCGGGAAAACCAACATTGAATGACCGTGACCTTCGATCTCTCAGACGGCACTGTATCAAAAACCAACATTAATCTCTAAAGGATATCACCACATGGGCTCAGGAACATGTCAGAAAACCCCTGTCACATACAGTTCATCGCTACATCTGTAAGTGCAAGTTAAAACTGTACTATGCAAAGCGAAACCCATTTATCAACAACATCCAGAAACGCGCTGGCTTCTCTAGGCCCGAGATTATCTAAGATGGACTGATGCAAAGTGGAAAAGTGTTCTGTGGTCCGACAAGTCCACATTTCAAATTGTTTTTGGAAATATTCGACATCGTGTCATCCAGACCAAAGGGGTGGCGAACCATCCAGACTGTTATCAACGCAAAGTTCAAAAGCCAGCCTCTGTGATGGTATGGGGGTGCATTAGTGCCCAAGGCATGGGTAACTTACACATCTGTGAAGGCACCATTAATGCTGAAAGGTACATACAGGTTTTGGAACAACATATAAGCGCCGTCTTTTTTGAATATGGGTTCAAATTGATTTGCAAATCATTGTATACCGTTTATATTTACATCTAACACAATTTTCCAACTCATATGGAGACAGGGTTTGTACAAGTACTAATTTTGGATGATCATGGCAAATACTGCAAATCGGACAACATTGATGACATTTTTATCACATTATCATTTGCTGCCATTCATTTGTAATGCAGGAAAAAAAAAACACATTTGGACACCTGAACACAATTCATCCATCCATCCATCTTCTACCGCTTGTCCCTCTTAGGGCTGCAGGGGTGGCTAGAGCCTATCCCAGCTGCATTCGGGCAGAAGGGGTGTACACCCTGGACAAGTTGAACACAATTCCGTTTGTATTTTTTATTTTTTTTTAGTGCCTCTGTGGTCATGTAGGAGTTCATGCAGCAAGCATTCATATCCCCTGGATGAACAGGTGATCTGTTGAGGGTGTAGTCCGCCTTTTGCCCACAAACAAACGGGGATCGACTGACGTGCCTCCTCAGCGACTGTCAGTGACGAACACTACCAGGAGGAAGGGCAGTTTGCTGCTAGTAAGTTCCAGTGGAAACGTGTTGAGAGCTTGAAATTGATTCTCCACGGCTCACACCTCGATGACCACACTGTCCTTTGCATGCTTGGACTCGTTTGCAAGGTGCGGCTTCTCACTGCGCGTGTGCCAAACAAGAACCTGGTGAAAAAAGCAGAACCACTTTGTTAAAATATTTGTAGTAAAATAGTAGCACTAGTCTCTTTAAAATAATTTCTAATACCATGTTGATACATTTTGTGTATTAAAGATGCTCCAAGCAACACAATGTAGGTCAATGTCCAGTATTAGAACTTGGTCTCATACTCTACCCCATTGGGGGATGAGTAAAGTCTATCCTATTCTATCCTAATATGTATTGGGAATATGTAATGGCATATCTCATAAATATTTTCATGTAATTTTTGAATTAAAATGTCACAGGTCAATGAAAAACAAACTGCAGTTCAGAAACGCTTTTATCAACAGATTTGTTTCTCTCTGATGAGGGAGCTTATTTTTTAAATCAGCCTTTAATTGAGATGTGTGGGACTTTTGTGGCAATATTTTGCACTGAAAGGTGAAATTTGTAGCTGCAAAAATCATAAATGTTTTTGGGCTTCTTTACCAGGACTTTGTCCCATCCTGTCCACTGTGTTGCTATTTAGCCCACAAAAGAAGTATACCAACACTGTGGGAACTATGTGTGTGTGTGTGTGTGTGTGTGTGTGTGTTTGTGTGTGTGTGCGTGCGTGCGTGTGTGTGTGTGTGTGCCCTAATAACACACTAAGACTGGCCTCTCTGTTCCTCTGAAATCATAACCCTGCCATCTTTTATCACGTCTGACCTCTTCTCTTATGGCTTTGCTCTCTTTTTGCACTTCTTCTAGTTCACTTCTTCCCTGAGGCAATTCGAAAACAAAACACTTTACCTGGCTGGAGTTTCTTTTAACAGCATTCAGAGGTGGAGAATAAATAATAAAAAAAAAAAAAAGGGTTTTTATCCGTCAGTGGGAGAAATGTGAGGAAGAAGACTAAAAGGATGAAAATACTTCAAGCTATTACTGAATAAAAGCTCCAGTGTTGTGTCTTACATGAAAATACAAATGGACATGTTTGTTGAAGACATTTCACCCTTGAGACTTCTTCAGTCCTACATTTTTGGTGTGGAATCTAGTTATTTATGTCAGCGGTGGGTCTCACATTAGGATTGTTTTTATTGTACTGTATAAAAATACTCAGTTATTTATTTCAACAGTGGAAGCTTGTATGCAAACTATAACAACATGAAGCATTTTTGGAACAATTCAACAAACCCTTGATGATCGCTAGAGATGGCTCACTCAGAAACATAGATTGATGCTAAAAAAAATAAAAAATAAAAAAAATAAAAAGAATAGATTTCTATCTTGATGGATATGAAGTAAATTACATCACCAGAACCAACAAGAAAGGAGGAGTAGCTGCGTACGGAATGAAAACATCAACTTCACAGTCGGAATAAAAAATGTCTTGTGCTATTGATAATATCTTGGAACCATTGAAATATGTCACGAAAAAAAGCCAAAGCATATTGATCAGCTGTATATATAAAATAATTAAGAAAAGTTTTAAAATGTATTACATTATTGCTGGAATGAAGCAACCTTCACTGAAATCAGTCAAATAGTAATTTTCTTACGTATGTGATGACTTCAAGATTGACCTCTTGAACCTTAGTGAGCAAAAGACCTTTGATGACTTAATATGATAGAATAGAATAGAATAGAATGGACTTGATTGTCATTATATTTGCATATAACAAGATTAAGGACTCCAATTTAAGGTGCGGTAGAGGGAACAAATATGGGCACAAGAGGTAATAGAGGAAAAACTAACAATTTAAATAAACAGACTACTATCCAATACAATTAATAAGCAATCCTGTACAACATACAAAACACTATAGAAATACAAAATACTGTACAATATACAGAACAAGACAAGAGTACTGAAGTAATAAATAACAAACAGTGTCGGACGTATTGCACTCGAAGGGTAGTATTGCACAGTACGGTATTAGGGTAGGATATTGTATAGGAGCGGCTTCACGGTGGCAGAGGGGTTAGTGCGTCTGCCTCACAATACGAAAGTCCTGCAGTCCTGGGTTCAAATCCAGGCTCGGGATCTTTCTGTGTGGACTTTGCATGTTCTCCCCGTGAATGCGTGGGTTCCCTCCGGGTACTCCGGCTTCCTCCCACTTCCAAAGACATGCACCTGGGGATAGGTTGATTGGCAACACAAAATTGGCCCTAGTGTGTGAATGTGAGTGTGAATGTTGTCGGTCTATCTGTGTTGGCCCTGCGATGAGGTGGCGACTTGTCCAGGGTGTACCCCGCCTTCCGCCCGATTGTAGCTGAGATAGGCGCCAGCGCCCCCCGCGACCCCAAAAAAAGGGAATAAGCGGTAGAAAATGGATGGATATTGTATAGGAGTGAATTATTATTATAAGTTAGAGTTCAACATGGTGACAGCTCTGGGAAAGAAGCTGTCTCTTAGCCTGTTTGTTCTATAGAAAAAGATACAATGTATAGCGTGAGTTTATATCCTAAAATCCCAAGGCCTATCAGAATCACAGGACACTGTGCCACGTTTGTTGATACTATTCTTACTAATGATTGTGATGAAAATACTACAACCGACATCAGTGATCATCTATCAGTTTTCACGATCTATGACCAAAAGTACAGGAAGAGGAACATGGATGACAAACAGACATTTTAAAGTATGATTGCTCTTAAGAATGATCTATAAAAGCAAAATATGGATAATATATACCGAAAAATGATGTAAATTAAGCATATGGTAATATTTTAAACACTCTCATGATGCTTTATGAAAAACATTAGTCAATGGAAACAACTTAGTAGGAATCAAAAGAACAACAACTAACCATGGATGACAAAGGGACTGAAAAGTGATTATAACAAGAAAAATACATAGTTAAAAACATTATAACACAAAGATCTATAGAGACAGAAAAAAAGTACAAAACACATTAAAACAAACAAGCTAACTAGCATACTATGAACATGTAGGAAAGAATATTACAGCCATTTATTAGTCAGGAACAAAAATCACAAGAGACCAACACCAGACCTCCTCAATAGCATCATTAAGATAAAAAATGACATTATAAACAAAGTTGTGACGGTTCACTGGCATCGTGGTGCGGGTTCGTTCTCTCAAATATGCAGTCGGACTTGAAAACAGCGTGAAGGTAAGAAATAAATATTTATTTACACCAAGGAACAGACAATAAACAGAAAACTTGCACTAGGCATAATCAGGCAAAACAAAGAGCTAGCATGGAAGCTAGAAAAACAGGAAGCAAAGCGCGGAAGCTAGCAAGAACAAAAACAGTCTTTTACCAGAGTTGGGAATCAGCGTCGTCACCTGTTGCATGAAACAGAAACTAGGATGCGAGGATATGTAAACGGAAAAGGCAGGCTAAAATAAGGACAGTAATTACGAGGCAGGTGCGCGTCAAAAACAAGAGGCTGGTGACACTAATGCATGACTATGGCAACAGAACAAAACAGGAAGTGCTACCAAGAACTAAGGAAGTCAAATACCAACATATTCACACAACACAACACACAAAATAAACATGTAAAGCTCACTTTAAGTTATTCCTCATCCACGAATCTTTCTTCTTTAGTGACCGAATTAAACATGCCACAAGAGGTCTTGCAACTACGGTAATCAGCCGTCTAACTTATTTTCCCCCGTAGAAGAAGAAGTGTGCGATCTTCTAATACGGTAAGCAGCAGCCTACCTTGATTTCCCTCGTAGAAGAAGCGCGCGGTGCATCCTGGGATATATGACTGCGGGGGGCGTGCCGAGTTTTAACTCAAGGCGATCAGTCACACAGTAGAAGACGGGAATAGAGCAGCAGCGGAAGAATTTAACATTTACAGCAGCGACACTGACTTCCACGAGACGGAGCCGGACATTTTGGATACCTTATTCGCCCAACTGTTTGATTCGAACACTGAAGAAGAAGAATTTGAGGGATTCGTGGATGAGGAATAACTTAATAAAGTGAGCTTTACATGTTTATTTTGTGTGTTGTGTTGTATGACATTATCGTTTGAGCAACGTTGAGTTATTGATGTATTATTGCTTTGCACTATTTCGAGTGTTACTATATTGTGATTGCACTAACCTTTGATTAACCGTAACAGTATCAGACTGTTTTTTTTACCTGTTTATTGAATCAGGGAAAATAACAAAACAGCTGTTTATTCATTTTGGGAGTGAACAGAGTTGTCAGAACGCTGGTTTGTAATCTAATAATAAAGATTGACTGACCTATCTGACTGTTTTGTTAACATTCCCTTTGGCGCAGCTCAATCTAAAGGATGCATAACGTAATCGCAGCCTCTACTGTAACATCTATTCTATGCGCCTTATAATGCTGTGCGCCTTATATATGAACAAAATATTTAAAAAGGCCATTCATTGAAGGTGCGCCTTATAATCCGGTGCGATTTATAGTGCGGAAAATACGGTAATAATTTCTTATTTCAAGCATTAAAAAAAATCATGACTATGACAAAATTGTCTCATATTAAAACAGATGACAGCCAAATGGATTTTGCTGTGTTACTTTCACTGAAACAATCGAAAATACGTACTCATAGTAGTACAGTTGCTATTAGTGAGAATATACTTATTTTAAGATATTTTTGGGTTAATGGAGGTTAGCTATTTTTACTTATTTTGGAATGTCTTGACAATACAAATTTTATTGTTCTATTGTCAGATCATTTTGCTTAGTTCAAATAAACTACCCCTAATTTTTGTATTTTTTTTTCTTGTTTTTGAACACTGACTTTTTGCAGTGTAAAATGGTGGCCAGCCAATCACAGCACACATATAAACCAACACTCACACCTATGTACAGGCTCAAATTACCGGCATATTGGTGCTGTGTGCAGGGGGAAACTGACACATTGATGAGTATAGAAACGGAAAAGGTCTGTTCTGCAGCCGTTACGCATCCACTGGAAATATAGGGTCAGGATTCCATGTTGGGACCTCTTTTATTTCTAATCCATATCAACGATTTAAAAAAATGTTTGCAAGAATGTACTGCCTCTTATGTTGGCAAATGTGTTTTGATTTCACGTTCTATTCCTGATTGCTTGACAATAGAAGATAATGAAGTGCTCTCAAATATGTCTGAGTTGTTTAAATGATTTTTAGCATGAAAATAAAGGCTGTAATCAAATAGATGTGACACCACCTTCTTATTGGTGACATCAATATTAGTCAGGTGCTCGAACCAATTTTTTTAGGAGTTATTGTTAATAAAGAAATTGTTAAGATCCGTACTCCGATCTTCCCATATTATGGTTTGTTGCATTTTTAATCACTCCGTCCTTATACCCTCATACTTCCTGTTTAGTCATTGCCATGGTTACTCATCAGTTCACCTGCTGCTCACGGCCCAGCACACCTGCTACAGACAATCACCGTCACTTTATAAGCCGTCCTTTTTTGTTTGTTCAGCCTGGGTTCATGATTTGCTTTTCACGCAACGAAATACGCCTGCAATACTGTCAAGTATGTATATTCTCGCTAAGCTTTTCACGCTAGCCATTCATTGTTCATTCAAGTTCTCATGCTGAAGGTTTTGTCTTACTGTTTTATGTGCCTACGTGCCAGTTTTTTTCTCATTGTTGTATATCCTAGCTTTTATGCTAGCGTCCTTTGCTTGTTTTATTCTACTAGCTCCAGCATTTTTGTTATACAGCTCTTTTTTTTATTTAAATAAATTGTGTATATCTTACATTTGCTGTGTTCACTTGACGCATCCTCGAGGGAATCAAACCCGGTACCACGATGCCGAACCGGCGTAACAGTATGAACCCAGCAAAAAAGAATTCCCTCGCGTCGAACCAGAGGAAGGAACCCTTCGACTTAGGGTTGTGGTTGGAGCTCATGGCTTGGGAGCAGGAAAGACTCGGCTGTGGGCCTGAAGTCTCCTCCGAAGCCGTTCGCGCTGCCCCAAAGAGGCGGGGGGTCCAGTGGAGAGGTCCCCCGCGCGGCAGTAATGGTCCAGCACCACTTATTCCTCCCCATGGACACAGCAACTTTCACCCCGTCCAGGATTCACCCGTCATTACCGGTAATCCTGCTTGTTTTTTTTCAAAGCATTCTTTCAACCACCATGACACCTTCTCGGACTCTAGTGATGACGACATTTGGGGAACGCCCACCGGTGACGCAACACCGCCCCCTGTCATTGACATTTTTTCTGAAGATTTTTATATTGTGGACAGTAATTCTCATTCTCAACCTTTTTCGAATACCAATAACATTTATGACAAGATACAGAATTATCAGAATATATATTTTTTTTATTCTAGTCAGTCTCATTCAACTGTTTCTTCTATCCCACCTTATAAGCCTCATTCCCTGCCCAAGCCTAGTGTTTTTTCGCCTTCTTCGAATTATAAACCTGCACAATTTAAAGGGGAGGAATCTGCCCGCCTCCAGACCTCGCACCACCCTCCCTTAAGGTCAGTCCCTGACCACAAGGAACGGGTCTGGGATCCCCGTCTGGAGGGAGGGGCTATGGCCTATAGCTGTGCTACGGAGGTAGCACAGATACTACCCTCTAAACCACAGCCACCATGCAGACCACCTTTACCTGTTTTTCCCCAGGCCAAGTCTCAAGGGCCTTGCAGACCTCCTCCACCGGTATTCCGGTTAGCACCTACACGTAGGCCAACTTTACCGGTTCTTCAAACTGTCAAACCGCAACCTCCTATGAGGCCACCCTTACCTGTTTTTCGGCCCGTTAAACCGCTAGCTCCTCCTAGGCCGCCGCCACCTGTATTCCGCTTAGCTCTTCCTCGTAGACCTCCTCCACCTGTGTTTCCCCCGGTCAAGCCTCAACGGCCACCTAGACCTCCTCCATTTGTGTTCCGTCCATGCACTAAGTCATGTCTTAGTCCTAGTCCTAATCACAGTCCTAGTGCTAGTCTGACTCGTAAACTGAGTCGTAGTCCGAGTCCTAGTACATTCCCAAGTACTTGCCCTAGCTCTAGTCCGACTGATAGTTCTAGTCCTTGTCTTAATTTCTGTCCAAGTCCATGTCCCTCTTTTAGCTCTAGTCTGGTTCTCGCACCAGAAACTGACTCTAAGCTGGTTCTCACGCCAGCACCAACTCCAGTTCCTAAACTGGAGCCCACTCCAGTACCAACTCCTCAACAAATGCAGGTACCAGCTCCACGCCGCCAAGCACCGGTACCAGCTCCACACCGCCAAGCACCGGTACCAGCTCCACGCCGCCAAGCACCGCCGACGACGGGGCTGGAGCCCACACCAGCGTCGACGACGGGGCTGGGGCCCACACCAGCGTCGACGACGGGGCTGGAGCCCACATCAGCACAGACGTTCGGGCTGGAGCCCACGCCAGCACCACCGACGACTACGCCTGCATTCACGTCGACGACGACTCCTGCGGCTTCCACGCCGCCAATGACTACTCCTGCGGCTTCCACGCCGCCAATGACGATTCCTGCGGCTTCCACGCCGCCAATGACGACTCCTGCGGCTTCCACGCCGCCAATGACGCTCCTGCGGCTTCCACAGCGCCAATGACGACTCCTGCGGCTTCCACGCCACCAATGACGCTCCTGCGGCTTCCACAGCGCCAATGACGACTCCTGCGGCTTCCACGCCGCCAATGACGCCCTCTGCGGTTTCCACGCCACCAATGACCCCTTCTTTGCTGCAGCACCCGCATCATCCTCGCCAGCTGCACTCGTCTGCTGCTTCCAAGGATGCTATGTCTTCGGTGCTGAAGCGTCATCCTCCACGTCTGCCACGGGTGTGGCCTCTGCGAGGTCGTCCGCCTCGCCGTGCACCTCATCCTGCAAGGCGGCCACTAATGTGGCCTTTTCAAGGTCGGCCGCCAAAACTCTTTCGGCAGCGGCGTTCCATCCGCCGCCGCCACATTGCCTGTCCTCGGTGGATTCGGGGACATGCGACCTGGCGACCCTCCATCGTGGCCTCCCTCCACCCTTTCTTCATTGGTGGACTTTCTGGTTTTGGGGAGGGGGTTCAAGTTTGTGTTTATGATTTTGGGACATCTGGGATCTGTCTTTTTGGGGGGGATTCTGTTAAGATCTGTACTCCGATCTTCCCATATTATGGTTTGTTGCATTTTTATTCACTCCGTCGTTCTACCCTCATACTTCCTGTTTAATCATTACTATTGTTACTCATCAGTTCACCTGCTGCTCACGGCCCCGCACACCTGCTACAGATAATCACCGTCACTTTATAAGCCGTCCTCTTTTGTTTGTTCAGCCTGGGTTCATGATTTGCTTTTCATGCAACGAGTTACGCCTGCAATACTCTCAAGTATGTATATTCCCGCGAAGCTTTTCACGCTAGCCATTCATTGTTCATTCCAGTTCTCATGCTGATGGTTTTGTCTTACTGTTTTATGTGCCTACGTGCCAGTTTATTTCTCATTGTTGTATATCCTAGCTTTTATGCTAGCATCCTTTGTTTGTTTTATTCTACTAGCTCCAGCATTTTTGTTATATAGCTCTTTTTGTTATTTAAATAAATTGTGTATATCTTACCTTTGCTGTGTTCACTTGACGCATCCTCGAGGGAATCGAACCAGGTAACGCGATGCCGAAGCGCCGTAACAGAAATCCCTTGGAAACAATACACTGAACATTCTGCAGCAAGACGATGAAATCGATAATTAATTTGAGTGAAGTTAATTATTTTATTAACTCATTAATTCTTGTACGTTGACATTATATTACAGTTTGGTACATCCACATACTGCAATTATATTTGGTGTGCTACTCATTAACCATAACTCTAAACATCCATCCATCCATCCATCAATTTTCTACCGCTCGTCCCTTAATTTAAATCAAATTCAGTCTTCTAACAGACCGTCTTCATCTGCTCTTCTTTTTATAAGACTAATGTTGACAATATTTAGTGTGAACATAAATTGCACATCTATGTATATGTAAGTATGTACATTTATCTCCAGATTTACTAACAGTTTTACACAGACTTGCCAACCTTGAGACCTCCGATTTCAGGAGGTGGGGGGCGTGTTTGGGGGCAGGGCGTGTTTGGGGGCGTGGTTAAGAGGGGAGGAGTATATTTATATTATTCATATATTATATATATAATATATTATATTATTTATATTATTTATTATTATCATTGTTTATTGTGAGCGAACTGTGGTGCTGAATTTCCCGCACGGATCAATAAAGTACATCTTATTAAATTCTATTGTATTCTATTCTATTCTATATTTACCGCTATCAATCAATCAATCAATGTTTATTTATATAGCCCCAAATCACAAATGTCTCAAAGGACTGCACAAATCATTACGACTACAACATCCACGGAAGAACCCACAAAAGGGCAAGGAAAACTTACACCCAGTGGGCAGAGAGAATTCACATCCAGTGGGACGCCAGTGACAATGCTGACTATGAGAAACCTTGGAGAGGACCTCAGATGTGGGCAACCCCCCCTCTCTAGGGGACCGAAAGCAATGGATGTCGAGCGGGTGAAAGTTCAATCCATAGTGGCTCCAACACAGCCGCGAGAGTTCAGTTCAAGCGGATCCAAGACAGCAGCGAGAGTCCCGTCCATAGGAAACCATCTCAAGCGGATCAGCAGCATAGAGATGTCCCCAACCGATACAGGCGAGCGGTCCATCCTGGGTCCCGACGAGCGGTCCATCCTGGGTCTCGACTCTGGACAGCCAGTACTTCATCCATGGTCATCGGACCGGACCCCCTCCACAAGGGAGGGGGGGACATAGGAGAAAGAAAAGAAGCGGCAGATCAACTGGTCTAAAAAGGAGGTCTATTTAAAGGCTAGAGTATACAGATGAGTTTTAAGGTGAGACTTAAATGCTTCTACTGAGGTGGCATCTCGAACTGTTACCGGGAGGGCATTCCAGAGTACTGGAGCCCGAACTGAAAACGCTCTATAGCCCGCAGACTTTTTTTGGGCTCTAGGAATCACTAATAAGCCGGAGTCTTTTGAACGCAGATTTCTTGCCGGGACATACGGTACAATACAATCGGCAAGATAGGCTGGAGCTAGACCGTGTAGTATTTTATACGTAAGTAGTAAAACCTTAAAGTCACATCTTAAGTGCACAGGAAGCCAGTGCAGGTGAGCCAGTACAGGCGTAATATGATCAAACTTTCTTGTTCTTGTTAAAAGTCTAGCAGCCGCATTTTGTACCAGCTGTAATCTTTTAATGCTAGACATGGGGAGACCCAAAAATAATACGTTACAGTAATCGAGACGAGACGTAACAAACGCATGGATAATGATCTTGGCGTCTTTAGTGGACAAAATGGAGCGAATTTTAGCGATATTACGGAGATGAGAGAAGGCCGTTTTAGTAACGCTTTTAATGTGTGACTCAGAGAGAGTTGGGTCGAAGATAATACCCAGATTTTTTTACAGAGTCACCTTGTTTTATTATTTGGTTGTCAAATGTTAAAGTTGTATTATTAAATAGAGGTCGGTGTCTAGCAGGACCGATAATCAGCATTTCCGTTTTTTTGGCATTAAGTTGCAAAAAGTTAGCGGACATCCATTGTTTAATTTCATTAAGACACGCTTCCAACTGACTACAGTCCGGCGTGTTGGTCAGCTTTAGGGGCATGTAGAGTTGGGTGTCATCAGCATAACAGTGAAAGCTAATACCGTATTTGCGTATGACGTCACCCAGCGGCAGCATGTAGATGCTGAAGAGTAGATTCACCAAGTCAAGTATTCCATATATATATATATATATATATATATATATATATATATATATATATATATATATATATATATATATATACATATAAAAACGATCCTACATTTTTGTTTAGTACGGTAGCATCGCTAACCCAACAAGGGACCCCTTCCAGTAGCTCAACCCACTCAGCTGATGACTTTATGCAATTCTTTAGTAAGAAAATTGAAGTCATTAGAAAGGAGATTAAAGACAATGCGTCCCAGCTACAACGGGGTTCTATTAACACTGATACGATGGTATATATGGCGGATACTGCCCTCCAAAATAGTTTCTCTCGTTTTGAGGAAATAACATTAGAGGAATTGTTACAACGTGTAAATGGAATAAAACAGACAACATGCTTACTTGACCCTCTTCCTGGGAAACTTATCAAGGAGCTCTTTGTATTATTAGGTCCATCAGTGCTAAATATTATAAACTTATCACTCTCCTCGGGCACTGTTCCCCTAGCATTCAAAAAAGCGGTTATTCATCCTCTTCTTAAAAGACCTAACCTCAATCCTGACCTCATGGTAAACTACCGACCGGTGTCTCACCTTCCCTTTATTTCAAAAATCCTTGAAAACATTGTTGCGGAGCAGTTAAATGAACACGTAGCGTCTAACAATCTATGTGAAACCTTTCAATCCGGTTTCAGGGCAAATCACTCCACGGAGACAGCCCTCGCAAAAATGACTAATGATCTATTGCTAACGATGGATTCTGATGCGTCATCTATGTTGCTGCTCCTCGATCTTAGCGCTGCTTTCGATACCGTCGATCATAATATTTTATTAGAACGTATCAAAACACGAATTGGTATGTCAGACTTAGCCCTGTCTTGGTTTAACTCTTATCTTACTGATAGGATGCAGTGTGTCTCCCATAACAATGTGACCTCGGACTACGTTAAGGTAACGTGTGGAGTTCCCCAGGGTTCGGTCCTTGGCCCTGCACTCTTCAGCATCTACATGCTGCCGCTAGGTGACATCATACGCAAATACGGTGTTAGCTTTCACTGTTATGCTGATGACACCCAACTCTACATGCCCCTAAAGCTGACCAACACGCCGGATTGTAGTCAGCTGGAGGCTTGTCTTAATGAAATTAAACAATGGATGTCCGCTAACTTTTTGCAACTCAACGCCAAAAAAACGGAAATGCTGATTATCGGTCATGCTAGACACCAAACTCTATTTAATAATACAACTCTAACATTTGACAACCAAACAATTAAACAAGGCGACGCGGTAAAGAATCTGGGTATTATCTTCGACCCAACTCTCTCCTTTGAGGCACACATTAAAAGCGTTACTAAAACGGCCTTCTTTCATCTCCGTAATATCGCAAAAATTCGCTCCATTCTGTCCACTAAAGACGCTGAGATCATTATCCATGCGTTTGTTACGTCTCGCCTCGACTACTGTAACGTATTATTTTCGGGTCTCCCCATGTCTAGCATTAAAAGATTACAGTTGGTACAAAATGCGGCTGCTAGACTTTTGACAAGAACAAGAAAGTTTGATCACATTACGCCTGTACTGGCTCACCTGCACTGGCTTCCTGTGCACTTAAGATGTGACTTTAAGGTTTTACTACTTACGTATAAAATACTACACGGTCTAGCTCCATCCTATCTTGCCGATTGTATTGTACCATATGTCCCGGCAAGGAATCTGCGTTCAAAGGACTCCGGCTTGTTAGTGATTCCCAAAGCCCAAAAAAAGTCTGCGGGCTATAGAGCGTTTTCCGTTCGGGCTCCAGTACTCTGGAATGCCCTCCCGGTAACAGTTCGAGATGCCACCTCAGTAGAAGCATTTAAGTCTCACCTTAAAACTCATTTGTATACTCTAGCCTTTAAATAGACTCCCTTTTTAGACCAGTTGATCTGCCGTTTCTTTTCTTTTTCTTCTATGTCCCACTCTCCCTTGTGGAGGGGGTCCGGTCCGATCCGGTGGCCATGTACTGCTTGCCTGTGTATCGGCTGGGGACATCTCTGCGCTGCTGATCCGCCTCCGCTTGGGATGGTTTCCTGCTGGCTCCGCTGTGAACGGGACTCTCGCTGCTGTGTTGGATCCGCTTTGGACTGGACTCTCGCGACTGTGTTGGATCCATTGTGGATTGAACTTTCACAGTATCATGTTAGACCCGCTCGACATCCATTGCTTTCCTCCTCTCTAAGGTTCTCATAGTCATCATTGTCACCGACGTCCCACTGGGTCATTATTGTCACCGATGTCCCACTGGGTGTGAATTTTCCTTACCCTTATGTGGGCCTACCGAGGATGTCGTGGTGGTTTGTGCAGCCCTTTGAGACACTAGTGATTTAGGGCTATATAAGTAAACATTGATTGATTGATTGATATATATATATATATATATATATATGTATATATATATATATATATATATATATATATATATATATATATAATACTTGACTTTCAGTGAATTCTAGCTATATATATATATATATATAGATATATATATATATATATCTATATATATATAGATATATATATACGAACGGCTTTACGGTAGACGAAAACGGACTGCTGTTAATGAAACTGCCTAACAACAAACCCACATAAGAAACCAAGAACTCGCCCTCGATCATTCTACAGTTAAAACGTCATTGGGCAGACACGTTCTTTATACACGTCACTCAGGTCCGCATGGAGCTGGAGGCGGCGTGGCCTCCAGTTCCGCCTGAATTTCGGGGGATTTTCGGGAGAAAATTTGTGAGAGGCGCTGAAATTCGGGAGTCTCCCGGAAAATCCGGGAGGGTTGGCAAGTATGGTTTTACATATTATGTATAATATATATGTATTATTTTCTTACATATTTTTCTGATATAAATACTTACCCAACAAGACACTGGGGTGACTTGTATCTACCATTATGAAGAACCTTAACTAATCCATGTACTTACATACAGAGGACTCTTTGGAATAAACTACCACCAGCACCGATCCAAAGCTACATTGTGTTCTTCTAAAAAAACAATTGAAGGGTATGTTGGTCTCAAGTGAATTTTGAGGGGGATGTTTATTGTATATACAAAGTATATTGTTTGACTTGTCTATTCTTGCCGCCGTGATTAAGTGAAAGTTTGGTGTTTGTTTTAAACATATCATTCTTGAATCTCGATACTTTGAGAGCACATATGCATGTTTTTATGGAGCGTTGTTTTGGATGTCAACAATTGGACAAAGAACCCACTTGAAAGAAGCGTCACCGACGCCTCCAGAAGGGTTGTCTCACACTATCCATCCGTCCATCCATCCATCCATCCATCCATCCATCCATCCAGCCATCCATCCATTTATCCATTTTCTAACGCTTGTCCCATTTGGGGTCGTGGAGGTGCTGGAGCCTATCCCACAAATTTAGTGTTGCCAATCAACCTATCCCCAGGCGCATGTTTTTGGAGGTGGGAGGAAGCTGGATTACTCGAGGGAACCCACGCAGTCAAGGAGAGAACATGCAGAAAAACCCGAGCCCAGGATCAAACCCAGGACACTAATAGAATCAAAACACAATTTAGCAGGGAGCTGAAAGTCATTGCAAATGAAATAAACACAAGTGTCATTTTTCTGTCTCCTTTCAAGCTCATCTTCTTGTGTCCTCCAGGTAATGTGCACCTTCCATCGTTAACTCTTTATGGTCTTTTTTCTGTTCAACGTATTCTGTGGCACTACGGAATGGCATTTGAGGAGTTATTGATAACTACATTCGATCCATCCATCCATCCATTTTCTACCGCTTGTCCCTTTTGGGTCGCGGGGGGTCTCTGGAGTCTACCTCAGCTGCATTCGGGTGGAAGGCAACGTACACCCAGGACAAGTCGCCACCTCATTGCAGAACTAAATTATAATAAAAAATTAAGTAAATTGATAATTTTCCAAAATCCCCTGAAGAGCAGAGAAACCTGCGACATAGGCTTGTAGAGATGACATTTTCCTGACCTAACATATATTCCGCTCATTGAGCACTGTATAAAGGATAAACCACAGAAACCTTGAGCTATACCGCCCCGTGGTATAGCTCAAGGCGGTATTTACCCACTTGCTCCCAGTGCCATCCACACTGGTTTGAATGTAATTTAGATATTGGGTTTCACTATGTAAAACGCTTTGAGTCACTTTCCTTCCGCGTATTCTCTTTGGGGTCACGGGGGGCGCTGGTGCCTATCTTAGCTACAATCGGGCGGAAGGCGGCGTACACCCTGGATAAGTCGACACCTCATCGCAGGGCCAACACAGATAGACAGACAATTTTCACACTCACATTCACACACTAGGGCCAATTTAGTGTTGCCAATCAACCTATTCCCAGGTGCATGTCTTTGGAGGTGGGAGGAAGCCGGAGTACCCAGAGGAAACCCACGTGGTCACGAGGGGGACATGCAAACTCCACACAGAAAGATCACGAGCCCAGGATTGAACCCAGGACTATTAAGGACCTATAATTGTGAGGCAGTCGTACTAACCCTTTTTACACCGTGCTGCTGTTTTGTGATCCTATATACAAACCCCGTTTCCATATGATTTGAGAAATTGTGTTAGATGTAAATATAAACGGAATACAATGATTTGCAAATCATTTTCAACCCATATTCAGTTGAATATGCTACACAGACAACATATTTGATGTTCAAACTGATAAAAAATGTGTTTTTGCAAATAATCATTAACTTTAGAATTTCATGCCAGCAAAACGTGACAAAGAAGTTGGGAAATGTGGCAAAAAATACTGATGAAGTTGAGGAATGCTCATCAAACACTTTGGAACATCCCACAGGTGTGCAGGCTAATTGGGAAAAGGGGGGTGCCATGATTTGGGTATAAAAACTGCTACCCAAAAAATGCTCAGTCTTTCACAAGAAAGGATGGGGCGAGGTACACCCCTTTGTCAGCAACTGCTTGAGCAAATAGTCAAACAGTTTAAGAACAACGTTTCTCAAAGTGCAATTGCAAGAAATTTAGGGATTTCAACATCTACGGTCCATAATATCATCAAAAGGTTCAGAGAATCTGGAGAAATCACTCCACGTAAGCGGCATGGCCGGAAACCAACATTGAATGACCGTGACCTTCGATCCCTCAGACGGCACTGTATCAAAAACTGACGTCAATCTCTAGAGGATATCACCACATGGGCTCAGGAACACTTCAGAAAACCACTGTCACTAAATACACTACATATGTAAGTGCAAGTTAAAGCTCTACTATGCAAAGCGAAAGCCATTTATCAACAACATCCAGAAACGCAGCCGGCTTCTCTGGGCCCGAGATCATCTTAGATGGACTAATGCAAAGTGGAAATGTGTTCTTTGAGCTGACGAGTCCACATTTCAAATTGTTTTACGCAAAACAATAAAGCCACAGTAATAGAATAAGTGAACAACTGTTGTGTGTCTGTTCAAGGAATCTTTTTCTGAGAAGTAAACTGTAACGTCTCGTTTTCATTTTTGCAAAGTGGTCAATCACTCTGGACAGACATGGAAATATTACAGTAACTGTTATACAGTTGACCAGTGGTTTCCAACTGGTGGGTCGTGACATAAAAGTGGATTGTGTGTCATTTTCAGTGAGTCGCAGTCAGATGTGTGCATGAAAAAAAAAAAGTTTAGGGAGAAAAAAATCAAATTGTGGCAACAAAACCTGATATTTTTAGCCATTTTTCTAGTGACTATTAGTGAGTATTTTAGCAAAAGGCAAACCGACTAACAAGTTGGAGGAGGACTCAGGACAGACATGGAAATATATCTAAAAAAAAATCTAAATGGGGCAAAAAAAAAACGATATTTTCAGCCATCTTTCTGAAAACAAATACAGAAATGTTACTATTTTTTCTGGAAACAAAACCAGATGCCTTAGCTGTAGCCATTCTTCTGGTGACAAAACAAGATGATTTTAGTCAAAGTCACACCGATTAACAAGACAGGTCTACTGTGCTATTTTTTGTGAAATAAACTTGAATGATTTAAAAATTTGGCTCACGACTTGATGATATGGAAAAATGTTTTTCTTCCTGAAGATAAACCATTTGAGAAGCACTCAACTCACACATGCTTACTCCAAATCATCATTGATGCAGAACCAGCAGACAATAACCAACATTATGTTTCATGTTGATTAGAAATTCCCCCGACAGCTCGTACAACAAATGAATATGTTTGTCTTGATACAAGGAACTCCTCTCTGAGCTGCAACCTTATCGTGGTAGAGGAGTTTGCGTGTCCCAATGATCCTAGGAGCTATGTTGTCCGGGGGCATAAAGCCCCCTGGTAGGGTCTCCCAAGGCAAACAGGTTCTGGGTGAGGGATCAGACAAAGAGCAGCTCGAAAACCTTTATGAAGAAGAAACATCATGGACCCAGATTTCCCTCGCCCGGACGCGGGTCACCGGGGCCCCCCTCTGGAGCCAGGCCCGGAGGTGGGGCACGATGGCGAGCGCCTGGTGGCCGGGCCTGTTCCCATGGGGCCCGGCCGGGCACAGCCCGAAGAGGCAACGTGGGTCCCCCCTCCAATGGGCTCACCACCCATAGCAGGGGCCATAGAGGTCGGGTGCATTGTGAGCTGGGCGACAGCCGAAGGCAGGGCACTTGGCGGTCCGATCCTCGGCTACAGAAGCTAGCTCTTGGGACGTGGAACGTCACGTCACTGGGGGGGAAAGAGCCTGAGCTAGTGCGCGAAGTCGAGAAATTCCGGCTGGATATAGTCGGACTCACTTCGACGCACAGCAAGGGCTCTGGAACCACTTCTCTCGAGAGGGATTGGACCCTCTTCCACTCTGGCGTTGCCGGCAGTGAGAGGCGACGGGCTGGGGTGGCAATTCTTGTTTCCCCCCGGCTCAAAGCCTGTACGTTGGAGTTCAACCCGGTGGACGAAAGGGTAGCCTCCCTCCGCCTTCGGGTGGGGGGACGGGTCCTGACTGTTGTTTGTGCTTATGCACCAAACAGCAGTTCAGAGTACCCACCCTTTTTGGGAACGCTCGAGGGAGTACTGGAAAGTGCTCCCCCGGGTGATTCCCTTGTCCTACTGGGAGACTTCAACGCTCACGTTGGCAACGACAGTGAAACCTGGAGAGGCGTGATTGGGAAGAATGGCCGCCCGGATCTGAACCCGAGTGGTGTTTTGTTATTGGACTTTTGTGCTCGTCACAGTTTGTCCATAACAAACACCATGTTCAAACATAAGGGTGTCCATATGTGCACTTGGCACCAGGACACCCTAGGCCGCAGTTCCATGATCGACTTTGTAGTTGTGTCATCGGATTTGCGGCCTCATGTTATGGACACTCGGGTGAAGAGAGGGGCGGAGCTTTCTACCGATCACCACCTGGTGGTGAGTTGGCTGCGATGGTGGGGGAGGATGCCGGACAGACCTGGGAGGCCCAAACGCATTGTGAGGGTCTGCTGGGAACGTCTGGCAGAGTCTCCTGTCAGACAAAGTTTCAATTCCCACCTCCGGAAGAACTTTGAACATGTCACGAGGGAGGTGCTGGACATTGAGTCCGAGTGGACCATGTTCCGCACCTCTATTGTCGAGGCGGCAGATCGGAGCTGTGGCCGCAAGGTAGTTGGTGCCTGTCGGGGCAGCAATCCTAAAACCCCTTGGTGGACACCAGCGGTGAGGGATGCCGTCAAGCTGAAGAAGGAGTCCTATCGGGTCCTTTTGGCTCATAGGAATCCGGAGGCAGTGGACAGGTACCGACAGGCCAAGCGGTGTGCAGCTTCAGCGGTCGCGGAGGCAAAAACTCGGACATGGGAAGAGTTCGGGGAAGCCATGGAAAACGACTTCCGGACGGCTTCGAAGCGATTCTGGACCACCGTCCGCCGCCTCAGGAAGGGGAAGCAGTGCACTATCAACACCGTGTATGGTGCGGATGGTGTTCTGCTGACCTCGACTGCGGATGTTGTGGATAGGTGGAAGGAATACTTCGAAGACCTCCTCAATCCCACCAACACGTCTTCCTATGAGGAAGCAGTGCCTGGGGAATCTGTGGTGGTCTCTCCTATTTCTGGGGCTGAGGTCGCTGAGGTAGTTAAAAAGCTCCTCGGTGGCAAGGCCCCAGGGGTGGACGAGACCCGCCCGGAGTTCCTTAAGGCTCTGGATGCTGTGGGGCTGTCTTGGTTGACAAGACTTTGCAGCATCGCGTGGACATCGGGGGCGGTACCTCTGGATTGGCAGACCGGGGTGGTGGTTCCTCTCTTTAAGAAGGGGGACCGGAGGGTGTGTTCCAACTATCGTGGGATCACACTCCTCAGCCTTCCCGGTAAGGTTTATTCAGGTGTACTGGAGAGGAGGCTACGTCGGATAGTCGAACCTCGGATTCAGGAGGAACAGTGTGGTTTTCGTCCTGGTCGTGGAACTGTGGACCAGCTCTATACTCTCGGCAGGGTTCTTGAGGGTGCATGGGAGTTTGCCCAACCAGTCTACATGTGCTTTGTGGACTTGGAGAAGGCATTCGACCGTGTCCCTCGGGAAGTCCTGTGGGGAGTGCTCAGAGAGTATGGGGTATCGGACTGTCTTATTGTGGCGGTCCGTTCCCTGTACGATCAGTGCCAGAGCTTGGTCCGCATTGCCGGCAGTAAGTCGAACACATTTCCAGTGAGGGTTGGACTCCGCCAAGGCTGTCCTTTGTCACCGATTCTGTTCATAACTTTTATGGACAGAATTTCTAGGCGCAGTCAAGGCGTTGAGGGGTTCCGGTTTGGTAACCGCAGGATTAGGTCTCTGCTTTTTGCAGATGATGTGGTCCTGATGGCTTCATCTGACCGGGATCTTCAGCTCTCGCTGGATCGTTTCGCAGCCGAGTGTGAAGCGACCGGAATGAGAATCAGCACCTCCAAGTCCGAGTCCATGGTTCTCGCCCGGAAAAGGGTGGAGTGCCATCTCCGGGTTGGGGAGGAGACCCTGCCCCAAGTGGAGGAGTTCAAGTACCTAGGAGTCTTGTTCACGAGTGAGGGAAGAGTGGATCGTGAGATCGACAGGCGGATCGGTGCGGCGTCTTCAGTAATGCGGACGTTGTACCGGTCCGTTGTGGTGAAGAAGGAGCTGAGCCGGAAGGTAAAGCTCTCACTTTACCGGTCGATCTACGTTCCCATCCTCACCTATGGTCATGAGCTTTGGATCATGACCAAAAGGATAAGATCACGGGTACAAGCGGCCGAAATGAGTTTCCTCCGCCGTGTGGCGGGGCTCTCCCTTAGAGATAGGGTGAGAAGCTCTGCCATCCGGGAGGAACTCAAAGTAAAGCCGCTGCTCCTTCACATCGAGAGGAGCCAGATGAGGTGGTTCGGGCATCTGGTCAGGATGCCACCCGAACGCCTCCCTAGGGAGGTGTTTAGGGCACGTCCAACCGGTAGGAGGCCACGGGGAAGACCCAGGACACGTTGGGAAGACTATGTCTCCCGGCTGGCCTGGGAACGCCTCGGGATCCCCCGGGAAGAGCTAGACGAAGTGGCTGGGGAGAGGGAAGTCTGGGTTTCCCTGCTTAGGCTGTTGCCCCCGCGACCCGACCTCGGATAAGCGGAAGACGATGGATGGATGGATGGATGGATGATACAAGGAATAACGTTAGCTAACTTAGCATGAATTTAAGACAATGATGTTGCCAAGCTAGCTAGGACTTCCCTTACATCTCTCATTCCTTGCTGCTTCTTCCCTGCTGCGGGCGAATAACTTTCTGATATCCATCTAGGAGTTACAGTTTGAGTCAAATCAAAATCAAAATAATATAATTAACAAATTGTTGTTGGCTAACGTTACCTACCTCAGCAGGGATTCGCATCCCCTCTCTCTCTCTCTCTCTCTCTCTCTCTCTCTCTGTCTCTCTCTCTCTCTCTCTCTCTCTCTCTCTCTCTCTCTCTCTCAACTGAAGTCTCGATCCACACGTGAATAAACTACCATTTAATTAGCCATGTGCTCATTGTTACGTGGAGTGAATACAGTAGCAATCAATTACCATACTAAATAGTATGTGCGCTGTTGTCTATGTTATGCAGACTTAAAACTCTGAAGCGTTTTTTTTATTGGTGAAATTTTTACTGGGGCACTGCAGAACAACACTGGGGCACGTGCCCCAGTGAAATCTGTCTGGCGACGCCACTGGGCCTGGATGACGTCGCCTCCCACTTTGGGCTTGATTTTTCAGGGCGGCGGACTCTTCCCCCAATACCGATGGCTGCTGCGTGGTGGATGATGTCCTCTTGGCTGCGAACTCCCTGATTGCCTCCTCTTTCTCTATGGAGGGCCTGACAGCCTCTTCTCAGGTTGTCGGACTGGCGACTGCGGTGTTGACGGTCACAGCCAAAGTCCCGTCAGTAGGAGCGGTCAGCTTTATTCGCTGGCCATTCGGCAGAACGAGCACAGCAGACCCGAGGTCTATTACACATCTTGTGGCTTTTAAAAAGTCTCAACCAAGTATACATAGGTCGCTCACATCCGCCACCCAAGCGGAAAATGTTGCTGACAAGCCTCCGATTACGAACTTAAACGTCGCTTTGCCTTTCATCCGGGCCATTTCCCCAGTCACTGTCTTTAATCTGGTGAGAATTGGTTCTACAACGGTTGCAGCTGCAACAACGTCCGGTCTCACAATCGTGGCTGAAGATCCAGTATCCACCAGGGCTGTGCAGGCCACGTTCCCAATCTGCATGCAAACATGACATAGGTCCCCCACTTCTGTCCAGCCCACAGTCACAACTGTCTCATCACTTGAGGGCTGGTGCTCCCGGTAACTGGCTAAAGGGGTCCGTGTCGTCCGGGCTACACGGACCCTCTACCATTTTCCTGCTGGTCCTTCCTATTTGGACAGCGCAGCAGCAGGTGGCCAAGTTGTCCACACCCCCAGCACACAGCAGTGCATGCTCGCCTGTCCTTCTTGTCCTCATACTGGATTGAGCGGGTCTGCAGCGCACGCCGGTCTTTGCTCCGCACCCTGCGTAAACGATGCAGCCGAAACTCGGCGGGAAGATGTCTCGGGTGCCGCCCCAGTGGCGATTTCTCTCTCCATGGCAAGTTCAAGTGCATCTGCCAGGGCAGTAGGGTGGGCAAGCTGGACGCGCAAGCGCAATTCATCCGGTTTAAGAGCTTAGATAGATAGATAAATAGATAGTACTTTATTGATTCCTTCAGGAGAGTTCCCTCAGGAAAATTAAAATTCCAGCAGCAGTGTACAGAGTTGAGATCAATTTAAAAAAAGTAAAAAGTAAATAATGGGGGTTTAAATGGAAACAAAATAGAGAAATATTACAATAAGAATAAAAAATAAAAAGCAACAATGGGAATACAAATATAACAGTAAAATAAGAATATAACTAGAGAAAGTAGGCAGTAGTGACAATCTTATGAAAACGTATTGCACTGTTATTGTTTTGCATCCCCTGTCATCCTAGTACCCCCCGCCCCAGAGAGGAGTTGTACAGTCTAATGGCGTGTGGGACAAAGGAGTTTTTGAGTCTATTAGTCCTGAACTTGGGATGAAGCAGTCTAGCACTGAACAGGCTCCTCTGGCTACTGATAACGCTATGCAGAGGGTGACTGGCATCATCCAGGATGCTCACTAGTTTGTCAACAGTCCTCTTCTCTGCCACCGTCACCAGTGAGTCCAGTTTCATTCCGATTGTAGAACCGGCCCGCCTGATCAGTTTCTCAAGTCTGGAGCTGTCCTTCTTAGATGTACTGCCCCCCCAGCACACTACCATGTAGAACAGAACACTGGCAACCACAGACCGGTAGTACATTCACAGGAGTTTTCTACAAATGTTAAAGGAGTGCAGTCTCCTGAGGAAGTACAGCCTGCTCCGTCCTTTCTTGTACTGGTGGTCCGTGTTAACAGTCCAGTCCAGCTTATTGTCCACCCAAACCCCAAGGTAAATGAATGAGTCCACGGTCTGTACCTCAACTCCCTCGATCACAATAGGTTGTGACCATGGACTCGACCTCCCAAAGTGAATGACCAGCTCCTTGGTCTTTGACGGATTGAGCTGCAAGAGGTTCGTGTGGCACCAGACAACACAGTCCCTCACCAGGTTCCGAAACTCTTGGATGAATTGATCACATATCAGTTCATTTTGGATTACGTCTGGCATTCCGATATACGCACGCCGACCCAGCCTCTCGGTCCCATGAGCAAGGCACCGAAGCGACTCACCCGGTATCCGGTCACGGTGCTTAAACTCACAGCGCAAAGAGTCTCTCAAGTCAAACTCTCCAAAACGCCGTTGCAGCGCAGCAACCAGCGCACTGTAATCAAGTCTTTTTCCTGGATCCAGCAGGGGCAAACAGGACGCAGCTTCTTCAGTCAGTGACAAAGTTAATTGTATTGCTCTCACGTCCTCAGTCCATTCTGCTCTAATAGCCACAAGCTCAAACTGAATTTTATAAGCCTCCAAGCTTCCTTTCCATGAAAACTTCAATGTTCTCAATGCTTTACACACAAGCTCATGGGCGCCGCCATGTTTGTTTACATTCGGTGGCGTCATGACGCCACTCCGTCATGGGGATACTGTTGTCCATGTGGCGCGAAACGCCGGCTTCATGGCGTCCGTGCTTGACGCAAGCTGCGTCGGGCATGTCAATCGCACACTCTTCAGTTCCTCTCTCTATCTTCACTCGAGCGCTGACGTCGGCGAACATCCTCTCTCCACAGGCAGCGGGTTGAAACCGAAGAACTTCTGACACCAATGTAATGCCCGCGGTGGAGAAGGAGTCACACAGACGAGGATGCGCCGTTCAATCACTTTATTAACAAGCGGTAACTTCTAGTAGTTCCAAAATAATGCACACACATACACGAGCTGCTTTTAGCCACAACTCACGCTCACGCACACTGACACTTCCCGCCAACTCACTCGCGCATGCGCGTTCACCAACCCTTAAAGGGGAACATTATCACCAGACCTATGTAAGCGTCAATATATACCTTGATGTTGCAGAAAAAAGACCATATATTTTTTAACCGATTTCCGAACTCTAAATGGGTGAATTTTGGCGAAATAAACACCTTTCTAATTATCGCTCTCGGAGCGATGACGTCAGAACGTGACGTCACATAGGTAATAAAGCCGTCATTTTCTCAAACACATTACAAACACCGGGTCTCAGCTCTGTTATTTTCAGTTTTTTCGACTGTTTTCCGTACCTTGGAGACATCATGCCTCGTCGGTGTGTTGTCGGAGGGTGTAACAACACTAAATGGGAGGGATTCAAGTTGCCCAAAGATGCGAAAGTGGCAAGAAATTGGACGAAATTTCTTCAAAATACGAGGGTGTGGGGAAAGCCGACGATATAGTCAGTCGTTTGTTCCGCACACTTTACCGACAAAAGCTATGCTACTGCAGAGATGGGAAGATTGTGTGGATATCCTGCGACACTCAAAGCAGATGCATTTTCAACGATAACGTCAAAGAAATCTGCCGCCAGACCCCCATTGAATGTGCCGGAGTGTCTGCACATTTTACCGGTGGTGCTAAGGCAGACATGGCACAAAGATGTATGGATAACCTGCAGATGCATTTCCAACGATAAAGTCAATGAAATCACAAAGTTGAGTTTTGTTGATGTTGTTGACTTATGTGCTAATCAGACATATTTGGTCGCGGCATGACTGCCAGCTATTCGATGCTAACATGCTATTTAAGCTAGCTGTATGTACCTATGTAGCTATATTTGCATCCAGCGTTTCCCTCCACCCACCTTTAGTAACAAAAAACACTTACCAATCAACGGATTTAAGTTGATCGTGTCACAAGATGCGAAAGTACCGAACGTTTGTTCTGCACATTTTACCGGCGATGCTAAGGCAGACATGGCCGAATAGCGTCAATAGCTATTCGCTCAATAGTTTAAGTTTCTTCTTCAATTTCGTTTTCGAAACCATCCGTTTCAATACATGCGTAATCTGTTGAATCGCTTAAGCCGCTGATATCCGAGTCTGAATCCGAGCTAATGTTGCTATATCTTGCTGTTCTATCCGTTTGTTTGTATTGGCATCATTGGATGACGTCACAGGGAAATGGAGGGTGGCTTCACAGATAGCGAAAATCTGGCACTTTAAAGCCTTTTTTCGGGATATTCCGGGATGGGTAAATAAGCCACTGGGAACTGATTTTTATTGGTTTCAACCCTTCTGAAATGGTGATATTGTTCCCCTTTAAAGACACAGTACACTAATACAAATATCACATATATTACAATACATTTATATATACAGTATATAATTCATATTTATTTGTTTTGCCGTTTTTGTTCACATGTTAAAGGTGTTTTAATGAATATACATGCATGTTTAATATATAGATTCCTATCTTTCATGGAGACAAGAATATAAGTTGGTGTATTACCTGATTCTGATGATTTGCATTGATTGGAATCAGACAGTAGTGCTGATAACGTCCACATTTTCAAATGGAGGAGAAAAAAAGTTCCTCCTTTCTGTCTAATACCACATGAAAGTTGTTGGTTTTTGGCATATTATTTGTCCAGCTTCCATATTTGTTTTTATACACTTTACAGTAAATACATTTGCGGCAAACTCCGTAGCTTGCTAGCTTGTTTGCGCTGGATTTCGGAGACTCTTATTTTGTTAGCGCAGGCGCGATAGAGCGGCACTTTTATTGTGAAGACAGGAACTGTGCAATCAGTCTTTAGGCTTTTGACGGGTAGTACGGTTGAAATAAAAAGTGTCTTTTTTCCTTCACACTTTCGATTGATTGATTGAAACTTTTATTAGTAGATTGCACAGTACAGTACATATTCCGTACAATTGACCACTAAATGGTAACACCCCAATAAGTTTTTTAACTTTTTTAAGTTGGGTTCTACGTGTGACGGTCATGTGACTGCCTGGCTCTGTTTGATTGGTCCAACGTCACCAGTGACTCCATGTGATTGGTGAAACGCAGGCATGTTTAAATCCTACTTTAAAGGTCTGTCTGAAAAACCAAAACAAACATTAACTGATCGATAAAAAGCTGAATGTAGATAAATGGAGCGGAGTAATGGAGCGGAGCAAAAGTAGTGTTTCTTCTCTAAAAAAACTGTATACTCAAGTAAAAGTAAAAGTATGTTGCATAAAAACTACTCTTAATTTATCCCAAAAGTTACCCAAGTAGATGTAACGGAGCAAATGTAGCGCGTTACTACCCACCTCTGGCCAACACTGCTGTCAAGAGAGGAGAAAAAATTTTCTATTTAAATAAATATATTATTTATAAAGCAAGTTCAAGTATCATTGGCTCATTTTCACCTTGACCCTGCCTTGGCTTGCTGCCCGCCTTGGCACGCATATATGTGTCCTCTTTTTGGGATTTCACAATATGGTCAGCCTACCCTACGTTACATACTGTTTACATATATGCGGCGTGCACACCCCGGCGGCAGAGTCAATGGCGCACGGATCGGCTGGAAAGTATTGAAGAAACAAGTCCACTGTTGCAACCATTATCAAAAAAGGATGTTTATGTGGCTGCTGACTAGCGAAAAGGGGTTAAAAATCTTCGCAAGGACGGAGAGAAAGTGCAAGACCAAGTTGAAAAACTGTTGCTTGTGTGGGTGAATGAGAAGCAACTCGCAGGTAATAGCATTTCTGAGGATAACATTTGTGAAAAGCTTGCCATTTATATGGTCTTGCTGTCCAAAAGTGACCCGTGTGGAACCAGCACAAAATTACCATTTTAGTCCAGCCATGGGGGGTTGGAAAAGTTTAAAAAGATGAGCCGGCATTCACTGATTGCGGCATGGTGAGGCTGCAAGCTCCGACAAGGCTTTTTATCAGCAAAGGGGGCCTAAACTGCAGCAAGTTTTAAACTCTGATGACACTGGGCCTTTTTGGGGGAGGAAAGATGCCTCAGCAGCTGAGGACAATGCACACCCAGGACACAAGACAATGAAAGATTTATAAGTACACAACTCACAGACTATCAAAACAAATGCCACAAATATTCACAGACACAAATATGTTTCGTTTTTTTACTGTAGCAACATGGTTGGTAACACACATGCATTGACAATTGGCTGCTGTTGTGTTGGTTTTGGATACAAAATAAATTATGTTGGTTTGATATATATATAGCATAAATTCCGAACTATAAGTCACTATAAGACGAATTTGCTAATTTATTGAGTTTTCTTAGCTAACAGTAATTGGAAGAAAAAAATATATATATAAAGTAAAAACACTTAGAGGGTGTTTCATTGTTTGTAGTATGATGCCATCTTTTGGAAGAAATTGTTCACGGCAGGTGCTGCAGTTTCCTTCCATTCATAGCATTGTTTTTTAGATTTGTTAATCGGCAAGCAGATTAGTCTTTTAGCGTTTCTAAGCGTATGACTTCTTCATTCATGAATAATGATCAATGGGATGTACTTGTATAGCGCTTTTCTACCTTCAAGGTACTCAAAGCGCTTTGACACTTCTTCCACATTTACCAATTCACACACACATTCACACACTGATGGAGGGAGCTGCCATGCAAGGCGCTAACCAGCACCCATGAGGAGCAAGGGTGAAGTGTCTTGCTCAGGACACAACGGACGTGACGAGGTTGGTACTAGGTGGGGATTGAACCAGGGACCCTCGGGTTGTGCACGGCCACTCTGCCACTGCGCCACTCCAAACCTTTATAAGTTTTACAGTACAACTAAAAATGTTAATACAAACTAAACCGTCCCATGTGTGATGTCTGTAGGAGTGTTTTCATGCATATTTGTACGTGCGATCGTAATGTAATGACGCAAAAGTTGTTAGCATTACCTGATAGGCTAACACATTTACACGTTTCCGTGTTAGTATTATTAACTTACAATGCCGTTCTTTTTATATTGTTTCAGTTTCAGTAAGTTCACCAAGATGTCCCCGTAGACCAAGGGTCGGCAACCCGCGGCATCACTTGGGGCTAACATTCTCCGATTTTCATTCGGACTACAACATTGAGGACTTGCCGTGATGGCTTTACTTTTAACGTCCTCTGCGACACTTCATCGCGCCCGCCTTTACACCATTATGTCTGCTTGCCGGCCGGATGCATGCATTTCGGTGCTTCTATCGTCACACGTACGAGATTGCAAGGCCTGCGTGGTCAACAGCCATATAGGTTACACTGAAGGTTGTGATATAAACAATTTTAACACTCTTACTAATATGCCAGGCTGTGAACCCACAGTGTGACAGAATTATACACCCCCGCCCCCCCAACCCCGGCCACCTCAACCAACGCACGGAGGCACGGGGTTGGTGCTAGCGGGGTGTGTAATATAGCCAAGAATAGCCATGGATGCAAAGGATTCTGGGTATTTGTTGTGTTGCGTTTATGTTGTGTTACTGTGAGGATGTTTTCCCGAAATGTGTTTGTCATTCTTGTTTGGTGTGGGTTTACAGTGTGTTAAAGTTGTTTATATCACAACCTTCAGTGTGGCCTGTATGGCTGTTGGACAACTATGCCTTGCAGTCGTGTACGTCCATCTGCGGAAGCCACATACCACATGGTACTGGGCTGGCAAGCTGTTTGTACATGTTGTAGAAGACGTCAAAGGTAGTGGCTTCATAGCATGCCCTTATTATTGTTATCTGAGTGACGATCAGCAGACATTCGCGAGAATGGTTACTTTGAGAATCTGGGAACCTACCGGAAAATTTGGGAGGTTTGACAAGTGTAATGCTGTCAAGCGGAATTCATGTGAAAGTCACGGGCCGGGTGTCTAAGACCCCTGGTTCACACATAGATAGCACAAAGCAAAAAAAAACTCCTTGTGCTGTGTTATTTTTTTTTAAATTTCAAAAGAGTTCTGTGGCTCCCATTGTCTTCTTTATTTTGTGAAACGGGTCAAAATGGGTCTTTGACTATTAAAGGTTGCCGACCCCTGCCGTAGAGTTATTGAGTCTGTTTAGCTAATTGGAGAGCTGTTTTGTTTGATCAGCCATTTTACTGCCGTGTTACAGGCACCGTTTCGAAACAATTACGGTCTTTTACAGAATATTTATGTGTCAGTGACTCTATGCACAACGTATATATCTGCAGCTTACAGTCCTGTGCAGTTAATATATGGAAAATTATTATATATACTGTATATACATGTATATATATCTTTGAAAAAATAGGGACTTATATCTAGACTAAAACCAGTTATTCATCTTTACATTGTTTCTAATGAAGAACTCTGCACTACACAAACTAGACAAACATTTAGGTTTGAAAACCATGTTCAAGAACCAGTTAAGTTTGCAAATTGAGGTTCCAGTGTAATATTAGTGTTATGATTATTTTAGGGTAGTTTCCCCCTGACTTTGAAACCTAGTATGGCCTCTGTTTCAAACTTTGAGGGTCTTTGAACTCTCCATAGTTATCGGCAATGAGATGCAAAAGTGAAACTTGTACATTACTTTCCCTTATGCCGCCAGATTTTGGTTTATTATATGTTTACCTTTCTTCCATCACTTAATCATGGTTCTTAACAGCAGGTGCTGAGTCTGTATTGAGTTGTGTTATTACTTTCTGACATTTACTGTTTCCATCCATCCTTCCATTTTCTACTCCTTATTCTCTTTTGGGTCGCAAAGGGCGCTAGTGCCTATCTCAGCTACAATCGGGCGGAAGGCGGTGTACACCCTGGACAAGTCGCCACCTCATCGCAGGACATTTACTGTATATATTAACAAATCAATCTCACAACCTTAACACTGCTGGTGACGAACTGATGATGTTACATCCTGTGAAAGGCCAGCAGCCACATTAACTGTAAGGCAGCTCCATTAAAGTAATGGGCCTGATAATCACGGTGATAGTTTGCTGTCAGCAGCAGCTGCCGCAGCAGTCCGCTATGGATGATGAGCCAGCAGGTCTGAATATTTGTACAATTCCCTGCAGGAGACATTAAGTATAACCCCTAGAGACATACTGCAGTGCCAACCACACACACACACACACACACACCCACACACACACACACACGCACACACACACACACACACACGCATTTACTTTGTGAAGATACCAATTCTGCTCTATGTATCGCCACAGAGAATAAAAGTACTGCAGTGATATCCCACAGCCAGCTAGATGGTTTGAATGTTTTAGCATGTAAAAAGCCTTAAAAGCACTCTGAGATTATTCAATATTCATGTTGGAAAGTCGCTGGAATTAAGAAGCACCATTAAATTTGGTTGATCTTTGACCTCAGCGACCCAGCAGTGTTATGGTTCATGCATGAGCATACATCATATGGAATCATCCATTGGGTTCAAAACGTATTTCCAAAAGAGAGGATGTAAATTATGCAGAGAGAAGGAGGGCTTGAGAGGGCAGCATCTGATGGCAGAAGAGAGATCATTCCATGCGTACAAATGTACTGTGTACTGATGTGCTTGGATGCCTCACACGTTAACTCATATTTGACATGAATGTTGCAAGGACTATTAACGAGCAAACAGTTCAAAATTTGGGTTTCTTGTGTGTTGGTTTTATTAATTTAGATTCGACAAATACTTTTTGAAACATTAATAGCCGCTAATGTCCGTGCTTTAAATACTAATTTGATGGACTGGTGTTGTTATTAACACCACGATGTGCATACTAGCGGTCCTCGTGTTACGACACTTTATGCTAGATTTTATGGTGGCGACAGTGTTTAAAAGGACAAATAATTAGCCATGACAGAAAAGTTACAGAGTCTCATGTTGCTACACTGAGGAAGGAAAACGTCACATTTGTTTTATTACACTTTCTTCCCTTTTCAATGTCTTCCTGATGTGAGGTCTACTCTCCTGATGGCACAGCGTCAAGGAAGAACACAACCCAGTCTGTCACGAGCATGGTCCCACATTCCATTGGACTTCATTACAGTCCTTCCAGCTTCCCGGGGTTACTCTTTCACTCTCAATTTAGTAGACTGATTTTCAAGGATGGCAAACTTCCTTCCCTTGTCCAAACCACCTACATCCCTGGAGACTACTCAACTACTGGTCAAGCTGATATTCCGCATTGATGGTGTCCCTCTGGACCTGGTCTCTGACAGGGCATCCTAGTTTGCTTTCCAAGTATTGAAGGCTTTTTACAAAGCATTAGGAGCCACCCGAAACCTTTTGTGGAAATATCTTCCCCAGACCAACAGCTAGACGGAACAGGCTGACCCGGCTTGGAGGCGGCACTTCACCGACACGCTTTGTCCTGGTCCTCAAACCTCCTTTGGGTGGAGCACGCTCAGAATTCCCTCACCTCCTCGGCCACAGCTATATGTCCTTTTAAAGTCGTCTACGGTTACTACCTGCATCTTTTTCCTTCCCAGGAGTCAGAATTGGCAATTCCATCCATCCACCAACACATTCGCCAAGTTCATCGGGTGTGGCGGGATACAACAGCAGCTTTGACCCGCACGGCTGCCATAGGCTGGCAGCTCGCCACAGGATACCATCCCCCACTTATCAACCTGGACAAGTGGACTGGCTGTCATCTCGGGGCCTAATGTTGGCTGTTATGATCTGGCAGATTTCTGCTTTTTTACATTGCAGTGCCTGGTTTTTGGGCTACGGGGCGTAGCCACACTCGAGCACACCTGAAACCCGTTTCTGCCTGACTACGTAAGCTTTCCAGACCATTCCCTTGGTGCCAGTTGATTCTTGTTGCCACCCCCTACCAGTATATCTCCTCCTTCCTGTAGTGTAAACTTGTTTCTCTGTACACCTTTTGTTTGCAACCTACGTTTTGTGTGTTTCCCTTATTGTTTTTCCCCACTCCTTTTTGAATGCGCTTTTAGTTATTATTCTTATTTATTTTTGTCTCTGCATTGTGGTCCTAATCCGGCTCATGCCAATCGTGACAAACACATTAATAACATAAAAATTATAATAGTTAGAATTAAACATCAAGCTGAACAAACCAACACAAACGTAGCACATATGCTTGGGATAAGTTTGGGGAGATTTTCACAAGGTTGGGGGGCTTCTAAAGTTTTAATACAATGATTAGATAAAAATTATAAAATAATAAAAACATAGAAATTCTAATACAATTTTCGCAGCACAAACCAGCACAAATGTAGCACAAACAAACACATTTGAAGAGGTTTTGACAGCGTTGGGGTCTGCCTATGATTAATAACACGTTAACGTAACACTCTAAAACCTTAATTACATCACTACAACAGTTGGAAAAAAAATCGGCAGCACAGACGTTTGGGGCACGTTTGAGGAGATTTTGGCAATGTTGATGGATGACGCCACTAGTCGTAAGATTTATTTTAGAATAACTTAAATTAACAAAAAAATTAACAATTTTTACAGCACAAACATAAGGCAGTGTTATTTAAAAAATTGCTAGGATAAGGGGAGCCAACTTCACACAGGTCTAATAAACTTGTTCAAAAAGTGGATACATGACCCTGATCAATGATAAAGATGGTATCTTGGAACAAGTGAAACGAACAGTGAAAAGCAGTGTTCTGATCTCATTATTAAACTTTCTTCTTCTAATACTGTACTGTTAAAGGCCTACTGAAACCCACCACAAAGTCTGATAGTTTATATATCAATAATGAAATATTAACATTGCAACACATGCCGATACGGCCTTTTTAGTTTACTAGATTGCAATTTTAAATTTCCCGGGACTTTTTTCTTGAAAACGTCGTGTAATGATGACGTGTACGCATGACGTCACGGGTTTTTAGGAAGTATGAGCGCTGCGCACACACACAGCTAAAAGTTGTCTGCTTTAAGGGCATAATTACACAGTATTTTGGACATCTGTGTTGCTGAATCTTTTGCAATTTGTTCAATTAATATTGGAGAAGTCACAGTAGAACGATGGAGTTGGGAAGCTTTAGTCTTTAGCCACACAAACATACGGTGAGTCCTTGTTTAAAATTCCCGGAGCTGAAACCTTACTATGGATCGGAACGCGGTCAAGCGAACATGGTTCCCGACCACTTGTCAACCAGCAGGTTTCGGTGAGAAAATTGTGGTTAAAAAGTCTCCTCTTACTGAATATCAGCTGAGCGTGTGCCGTCCGTACAGCTGCCGTCGACTCCCCTGAGACATTGGCGTCAACACACAAGTGGACGTACACTTCTGGGTATCAGGTACTGTCAAACTCAGTAAAACACCAGCAACACAATAGAAAGATAAGGGATTTCCCAGAATTATCCTAGTAAATGTCTCTAAAAACATATGAATCCGTCTCAATGCATCCATCCATCCATCCATCCATCCATTTTCTACCGCTTATTCCCTTTCGGGGTCGCGGGGGGCGCTGGCGCCTATCTCAGCTACAATCGGGCAGAAGGCAGGGTACACCCTGGACAAGTCGCCACCTCATCGCAGGGCCAACACAGATAGACAGACAACATTCACACTCACATTCACACACTAGGGCCAATTCAGTGTTGCCAATCAACCTATCCCCAGGTGCATGTCTTTGGAAGTGGGAGGAAGCCGGAGTACCCGGAGGGAACCCACGCATTCACGGGGAGAACATGCAAAGTCCACACAGAAAGATGCAATCGCGTTTTTTTTACTTAATTTTATTTATTTTTTTTCTAGTCCGTCACTATCAATATCCTCAAACACAAATCTTTCATCCTCGCTCAAATTAATGTGGAAATTGTTGTTTTCTCGGTCCGAAAAGCACTTTTTGTTGGAGGCTCCCATTAAAAACAATGTGAGTATGTGAGGAGCCATCAACATGTGACGTCATCGTCTGCGACTTCCGGTAGAGGCAGGGCTTTTCTCCAGTTCCGAACTTTACCGTGGATGTTCTCTACTAAATCCTTTCAGCAAAAATATGGCAATACCGCGAAATGCTCAAGTATGACACATAGAATGGACCTGCTATCCCCGTTTAAATAAGAAAATCTAATTTCAGTAGGCCTTTAAGGGGAGCAGCAAACTCACCAAAAAATAATAATCTTATTTTTATTTGTTAAAAACCAAGAATGCCAGCACTGGCTGAACAAACAAAACAACAGGACTGTAGCCAATAGACTTTCAGTTGATGATTCCCTTGAAAAGGGGTAATAGAATCCATTTATCAGCAGGTCCTTTAAGGCACCTCAGTGATGGTTGTCAGGACGATGAGTGGCTTCATAAAATCAAGCGCCAAAAGGGTCTGCAGTGATTTAAGGCGCGCAGCATCGATCTAAGCTGTCTAAACACAGAAGTACAATTGAGTGCGTCATATAACAGTGTTTGTAGCCTATTCAAGCTGTGTGTGTCTACGTTTAGAGCAGGCCACCGGCTTGAAGCATGATTCATGCTGTCAATAGCAGGGAGAAAATATACGTACAGGGTAAGTTACACGCGCACACACACAACGATAGGAATTGGAAGCACAAATAAAACATCTTGTGTCAAAGATAAGTAGAAAGATTTGATTGGATGAAATAGATTAGATAGAGGCAGTCTAAATACAAATAGCTCTCACTGACCCGAGTGCAGTTGTTGGCTTTGGGCTCCAACTCTGTCACCTTGGTGATTTGCTTGAGGAAGTCCGACTCCTGCATGCCCGGCTGGGAGCCCCGCCTCTTGAACTGCGCCCTCGGATTAGCCAGGATCACGTGGAGGTTCACAGCAAAACCTGCAAGGAAGGAAGAAGCACAGAAGAAGGTATGATGGAAGCACGAGGTTAGACATGCATTAAAAACCCATTATGAGGCTATTATAATCACAGCAGTAAATGATAGCACACTTTAGTGTATCTAATGACTATGATAAGAAATTAATTTACCACAGGGGTGAGCCATTCCCCTGTGATAATTGCACTATGGAAATGAAACGATTTGGAGCCGCAAAGGAAGACTGGTAATGATTCAGAGGTGATACAAAACAGAGTTTTGAACATGATTTTCTTCACACTACTTAAATGAAACCTTGTTAGAGTACTAAAAAGAACGACAAAATTCACAACAAAAACAATTTAAAACACATTTTAAAGAGAAATAAACAAGTCAATAAGTGAAAAGTTTAACAAAAACAATTATTATGGTAAGGTTATGTAACGTGGTGGTCACATAGTGATGCGCGGATTGTTCTTCCAAGCGATGCAGCAGGAACTCCGGAGACAAAGGTGCAAGTAGGAAATTATTTATTTCTATAAATCATTTAAAAACATACAAAAACAAACAAAACGAGCCTGCCTATAGCACAGGAAGCTAATGGAATAGCTCACAAGGAAAACAAAAGCATGTGCACAAAAAAACGCAAAAGGCAAAGGTCAGTTCAGGAATGCAGAGTAACACACATAACCCTTGCATGAGAGCAAACAAAAGCACCAGCCTGAGTGAGGCAACAGGCAGGATAAAATAGCTTTCCAATCAGTGCCCGGGAACAGGTGAGCGTTCCGAAAACTAATCAGAGGCAGGTGAAAACAATCAGCACGAATGCCACCCAACAAACACAAAACAGGGGTGCTGAAACAGAACTTAAACCACAAGTTAATCAAAACCTAAATAAACATAAAAAATCTGTGATCTGGACAACGGATCATAACAGGTTATGGGTGAGCTATTTATTTAAATGTGTGTGTTGATTGACTATCTAGAGTAGAGATATTCTACTTAAATATTTTGGATGCCACATTTCCAGAAAGCTATGGACCCGGGAGGGCTGGACTATTCGACCCGTCACTATTCCTTTTATTTTGTAAATTCTTGAGAACCAGTACCTAGTCCTGCTTTAGTGTCTGCGAGCAAAAACAGTTAATTCCCCTGTTAAATGAACGTGTTCAGGTGCTGGGAGCAACGTACAGAGTGAGGTGTCTTTCTCCCTGTTTGAAGCGAGAGACTAACAAAAGCGCGACTCGACAATTCTGATCGGCGAACATGTCTGTCAGTCAAATGCCAGTGATGGCGTAGAAAATAAAATTTCAGTCTCTTGCAGTTATTTATTGCACTGGTTAAAACCTACTTGTCGATTAATCGTGCAGCACTAGCGTGATCTACTAAAAAGTGTTTGAAAACCATAAAATTGCATGTACTATTTGTGGGCATGGTTCTTGTCATGTACTAAGACTGCGTCTACAATTGATAATTGATGCAGGCTGACTTTAATAACATGACGTTTTTACTCCTGGCTGTGGCCATGGAAACACTTCACATTCTTGTTATCAAGCTCTCCAGCCTGTGTGCCATGTTCTTGAACTACTTGCACACTTCTATATTCTGAAACACCTTTTCTGCAATATAGAACTGCAATCCAGACAACAAACTTTTTTTAGCACACTGATGGTGCGCTGTCCATGGAGGCATACAGCACAGCAGTAAACGTCTGGAATTGTCCAAACACAAGAAAATGCTTATTTAAAGATGTTCTTTCAAATAGGAGATATATTATAATAATATATACTTAAATGAAAAAAGAACAGCATTTAAGGGCCTACTGAAACCCACTACTACCCACCACGCAGTCTGATAGTTTATATATCAATGATGAAATATTAACATTGCAACACATGCCAATACGGCCTTTTTAGTTTACTAAATTGCATATTTTAAATTTCCCGGGACTTTTTTCTTGAAAGCATTGCGTAATGGTGACGTGTGCGCGTGACCTCACGGGCTGTTAGGAAATATGAGCGCTGCACACACACACAGCTAAAAGTCGTCTGCTTTAATGGCATAATTACACAGTATTTTGGAGATCTGCGTTGCTGAATCTTTTGCAATTTGTTCAATTAATATTGGAGAAGTCAAAGTAGAAAGATGGAGTTGGGAAGCTTAAGCCTTCAGCCACAAACACACGGTGATTCCTTGTTTAAAATTCCCAGAGGTGAAACTTTACTATGGATCACAGCGGTCAGGCGAACATGGATCCCGACCGATTGTCAAGCAGAAGGTTTCGGTGAGAAAATTGTGGTAAAAAGTCAGTTCTTACCGGAGATCAGCTGAGCTTGCGCCCTCCATAAAGCTGCCGTCGACTTCCCAGAGACATTGGCGTTAAGACACCCGTGGACACACACCTCCGACTATCAGGTACAGTTAAACTCACTAAAACACTAGCAACACAATAGTCCTAGTAAATGTCTCTAAAAACATCTGAATCCGTCCCAATGCAATCGCGTTTTTTTTTTTTCTAGTCTGTCGCTATCAATATCCTCAAACACGAATCTTTCATCCTCGCTCAAATTAATGGGGAAATTGTCTTTTTCCCGGTCCGAATAGCACTTTTTGTTGGAGGCTAGCATTAAAAACAATGTGAATATGTGAGGAGCCATCAACATGTGACGTCATCGTCTGCGACTTCCTGTAAAGGCAGGGCTTTTGTGTTAGCGACCGAAAGTTGCAAACTTTATCGTGGATGTTCACTACTAAATCCTTTCAGCAAAAATATGGCAATATCACGAAAGGATCAAGTATGACACATAGAATGGACCTGCTATCCCCGTTTAAATAAGAACATCTCATTTCAGTAGGCCTTTAAAGAAATGCCAGCAGAAACCAAAACGTATTCATTTTATTTGTTTTAATGGGTCCATTAAGTAATCCAGCAGCTATACAATTAGAAAAGGATATTACTGAATAGACAATATGTCTAATAAACTGTGAATCTTTGGGCACCACACAATTGGATTTGGTTAAATTCTTGGGGGTAACGATTCAAATCAGAATCAATTTTCAATTTAAAATCAACACTTTTTTCATAACAATGAGTGCCAGTTATATGATTAACTACATTCCTACAATAAATCGAAAAACCGCTCTGATACATTCCTATATTACCCTAAAGATAACTGGTTTTGTTAAAAAAAAAAGTCTAACCAAACATGTATTGAACTCAAATACAGATAATGCAAAATAAGTATCCAACACTTCCCTTTTCTTAAGTAAATCTGTACAACTCTTCTTCATCAATCCAATCCAATCCACTTTATTTGTATAGCCCATTTAAACAACAAAAATGTTTCCAAAGTGCTGCACAACAAAATATCAATACGATTTGCCTAGGTGGCTGGACAGGACAGTTTAAAACAACATATATATATATATATACTGTATATATATATATATATATATATATATATCCATCCATCCATCCATTTCCTACCGCTTATTCCCTTTTGGGGTCGCGGGGGGCGCTGGCGCCTATCTCAGCTACAATCAGGCGGAAGGCGGGGTACACCCTGGACAAGTCGCCCCCTCATCGCAGGGCCAACACAGATAGACAGACAACATTCACACTCACATTCACACACTAGGGCCAATTTAGTGTTGCCAATCAACCTATCCCCAGGTGCATGTCTTTGGAAGTGGGAGGAAGCCGGAGTACCCGGAGGGAACCCACGCATTCACGGGGAGAACATGCAAACTCCACACAGAAAGATCCCGAGCCTGGATTTGAACCCAGGACTGCAGGACCTTCGTATTGTGAGGCAGACGCAATAACCCCTCTTCCACCGTGAAGCCCATATATATATATATATATATATATATATATATATATATATATATATATATATATATATAAATATATATATATATATATATATATATATATATATTTACTTTATTTTATTTTTTTATTTTTTTTGTATATATATATATATTTTATATATATATATATATATATATATATATATATATATATATATATATATATTTACTTTATTTTATTTAAAACAATTTGGGGGGGAATTTTTATACTCAATTAAGAATTGTTATAAATAAGAATTGTGATTGATTCAAAAATATGTTGTTTTTTTGACAACTTTAATGTATAATATTTTCTATTTGTACAGACCAAATATGGTGACACACACGCAGGATGGAATATCCTCTGTCCATTGTCTGTTTTTGCAACACGATCACCTCCTTTCTCACAGCCTTGTGTGTAACTCTGTAGATTGGCATAATGTTTTGAGACTTGCTAAATAAAGATGCAAAATAGCACTCGCAGAGCAGTGTTAGCCTTGATTAGTCACACACATTTAGCACCACAAGTTACAATTCTGAGCTTTGTAGGAAATATAAGAATTGTCTGTCATATGCACATTATCTGGCTCACATAACATGATGTAGACCACAATCATATTTTTATAGCAGGTTTTTTTTAGAGAATGCATATGGCTAAAGTTCACATGAAACACCCCCACTTCCTTGTGGCAGAGGAAAAGGCATAGGACAAAAACAAGAGTGAAAGCAAGGAAGATAGGTAGATAGATAGAGGCGTCATTGTCATGGTACAACAACATTGAAGGAAGAGCAAGAGGAGCCACATGGTTTAAAATGTCTGGAAAAGATTTGGACCGTATGGACCATTTGCAATCTCATCACATAACTGATCAGCAGGTCATTAAAATATGAGACTGATTTTGCATTTATATGTCTGAGCGGGCTCTCTACTGGCATGTACGCATGCACAAGTTATCCATTGAGTGACACCTTGAAACACTAATAATTTTTTCAGGCAGGCAATGATTTTTATTACATAAACTTAGAAATTGTGGAAAAAATTATTTATACAGTTAGAAAGCAAATGTGTTCTGCTAAACCACAATTAGTAAAATAAGCTTGCCAATGGTGTTCTTGCTCGATTCATTGTTTGTAAAAATGTAACTGTGTATGTTGCAAACAGCCCCTTTAAGAAATGCAATCTGCTGCAAACAAGTTAAGTAGATCAGTTTTGCGTGTGCTATTAAGTTTGCACCTTTCTTAGTATGTGCGAGTCCTTAGTTCAGTAGATTGGGCACTCATGTAACAAGCTTGCATATGCACAAAAATCTGCCGTTCACCCTTTTTCACGGCAAAGTTGACATGTACAGTACCTAGACAATTGTTCGGAAAAATACATTAAAAAAGTAATTAATTAGATTTACTTTGTATTTTACAAAAAAAGTATTTGAATTACTACGGAATTACTCTTTAATAAATGTAATTGTTACTCAGGAAAGTAAAAAATATGTTGCTTAAAAAAAATCCTTCAGCAGTTGAGAAACATTTCATATAGGCGGACAGTGTGTGTGTGCTTTTAAAAGGCGGGTTACATCATCGAGGGTTTCAACAGAGCTGTGTTTGTTAGTTATAACAGTTAGTAGCAGCAGTTTGTTTAATCTTTTCACCGGACTGTGTTATCTGTGATTAATAAATAAACTGAATGTGCTTCAATGGCTGTCATATCTTCTTGTCAACAGTGTATTGTTTGGATGGGAAAATTGTCACTGCAATCATTGATTTGTTGTTTATTATTGCCATTGTGTACGTGCGCATATGTTGTTGTTTGCTGTGCCACAGTAAGATGTTGCATCTTCTCATTTGATATCAAGTTCATTTTAGTGCGATGCAGCTTGTTGCTTTCACTAGTAAAAAGATGTTTCCTGCATTGAACTTGCTGCACTTATGACACTGTTTTGTAGTCGACATAAAACCACAACAAAATTGATGTGCAGTGTTACATCAAGCTATCATTAATGGTGTTGTAATGGACCTAAAAGTAATTAAATCGATTAATTGTTACTAGTAAAAGTAATGCAGTTACTAACAATTTTATTATATAAATTAACATTGGGAACATTGATCAAAACTGACTTTGACATGGAAATAGCTGCCGTACTTAAGAGACACACGAGATGGGGCTAGGTAATAGTTCATATAAAAAAGTGCCAACTTTTACTCCTCAAACTGATTGAAGTGCTTGATTTCGAGTTGATTGCGATGTAACAAAGAAATGTGCTTGTATTTGTGTGTGCGAACATGTTAATACTGTTACGGTTCAGACTCCTGCCAGCGCCGCTCGTCCGTCTGTGCGCACCTCGGGACACGCCCACGAGCGCGCACAGCCAGGGACGAGCCGCGCGCGTCTCCGCCCTGCAGCAGCCGTCAGCTGCAATCAATCACCGGCAATCTTCACACCTGACGGTAATGACGGAGCTGCCTTCATAAACCTGGACAACCTGCTATCACTCGCCGCATTATAGTCTTCTGTTCGAGTATAGTAAGCCACGCCCTTCATGTTATCCTGCTCTCGCTGTGTTTGCCCATCCGTGTTTTCTTGTGTCATCCCCGCAGTACCCTCCGTCGTCTTTAAAGTGAGCTGTGTGTCTCACCTTTTTCCCTGGATCTCCTTCTGGACTCTGACTGCCTCCCTAAATCCTTGACTCGCCCCGCTTGGACGCGGATCTTGCCTCTTCGCTCCTGCCCTACGGACTTCCGCGTTCATTCAATCGTCAACACTTTAGTAACACACACCTCAGCTAATCACACACATAACCTCACACCACATATACTTTTGGATCTTGTCCACACTCCATTTTCTTAGTTTATTTTCTATTGTTTGATTATCATATATATATATATGTATGGTTAATATATATTTTAAATAATCTTTGGACACTACCACCACCTGGTGTTAGTCTGCCGTCATCTCTCCACTTAGTAAACATAACAAATACAGCTGAATTTTTACTTGCGTACGCCGTTTTCTGGATGTTGTAGTACATCGATTTTTAGCAGGAAAGGCACGCAACCCGAGTGATTTAAGGAATCTGAGTCTGCTAAGTCTCTTACCAGTTTTTTTTTTGATTGATTGATTCATTTTATTAGCAGATTGCACAGTACAGTACATATTATGTACAATTGACCACTAAATGGTAACACTCGAATAGGTCCACTATAATCAATTCATGGTAAAGTTTTGTTTTTAATTGAACTCAGTTGGCGGTCTGCTGGCATTCCCAGGCCGGATTTAGTTCACAGGCCGCCAGTTATATTACTCTGATCTTGTTGCGATCTGCTGGCATAGCTGCGATTGTTGTCTTCTTACGAATGCGGAGGGACGTGAAATGGCAGAAGCAGAGTGCAGGTAAGAGTCTTTTAAATTTATATACAGGGAAAAAACTACCAACATGCTAGAAACATGAGCACTAGCGTGAGGCTAACAAAAAGTGTAAAAAAAAAAAAACCTGCAATGCAAGCTGTGTCGTAAGGAAAACAAGGAAAGCGATCTTAGCAAAGTGTATCACAAACTTAAACTGTCGCCAATAGCAAACATTAATCCGGTGGCTTAGGCTAGGTCACAACAGAATATAAGGTGATCAACTTAGGAGACAGGTTGTAAAACTAATCATGAACTGGGGACGGCGTGGCGCAGTGGAAGAGTGGCCAAGCCCAACCCGAGGGTCCCTGGTTCAATCCCAACCTAGTACCAACCTTGTCACGTCCGTTGTGTCCTGAGCAAGACACTTCACCCTTGCTCCTGATGGGTGCTGGTTAGCGCCTTGCATGGCAGCTCCCTCCATCAGTGTGTGAATGTGTGTGGGTATGGGTAAATGTGGAAGTAGTGTCAAAGCGCTTTGAGTACCTTGAAAGTAGAAGAGTCCTATACAAGTACAACCCATTTATCATTTACCTTGAGACAGGTGCATCTACTCAGTGCCTGAGGCAACAGGTAAGGTAAACAGTGGACGGACAAGGAAAAAACGGAACACTATAATGAGAATAACAAACAAAACACAAAACAAGACAAGACCCAGGACATCGGGTCATGGCAGTACCCCCCTCCAACTATCTAATCAAAATGTATGTTTGTTCCTTGTATAGACGAAGTAGAAACAGCAATGTGCAACAGTGTATTAACCCTTAATTAATCAAAAAGCACAATATTACTTAAACTGGTGGAAGGTTGGGCTTGTAACTGAAATCATGTTACCAACTTAAAGCAAAACAAAAAGCTGAGGGACCACTCAAATTACTCATAAATTGAGGTAGCACCATATGTTCATGATTTCGAGGATATCTAGGATGATGAAACACACTGATGAAAATGAGATAAAATGCTGTGTAAAGCAATGTTAAGTTGAAATATTGGTGCAGGACTTGAAAAAACCTCCAACTTGGAAATGTACAGTGTGGCTTCTTCACCGTAACACCATGGCCGGGAAGAACATTGCCGTGCTGGAAGAAACTCACTATTCACCCAACATACAGTAACTATTTGGGAATGTCGTAAGCTTTCTCAAACTCAAACATCATCAAGATGGCTGCTGAAAATCCTAGAAGAATTGTTCCAGAAATGCATGAAGAAGGGTAGGAAGGTGCATTAGACTCCATGGGTTTACTCTAAACCAGTTTTCCTTTATATGTATTTATACTGTATTATGAACGACTGTGTTTGCGATCATTATCCTGAATTCATTATCTCATAATCTAATAAATTATTATATAATAACCATGACCTATTTGTATCTATTTATATTCACTTAATGTTAATCCTCCATTCTTTGTATTTTCAACTGCAGTATTGGTCATGGTATATCTTTTATGTGTTACAGCGCAATGTTTCTGTCACCTTTAACTCCATCTTTATTGATTGATTTATTTTTCTACTTTTATCATGAAAATAGTATCCATCCATCCATCCATCTATCCATCTAACCAACTTCTTCTGCTTATCCAAGGTCGGGTTGCAGGGGCAGGAGCTTAAGCAGAGAAGCCCAGACTTCACTCTCCACAGCCACTTCGTCCAGCTCCTCCTGGGGGGATCCCGAGGTGTTTCCAGGCCAGCTGTGAGACATAGTCTCTCCACTGTGTCCTGGGTCTTCCCCGTGGTCTCCTACCGGTCTGACGTGCCATAAACACCTCCACAGGGAGACGTCCAGGGGGATTCCTTATTAGATGCCCGAACCACTCCTCCTCTCGATGTGGAGGAGCAGCGGGTTTGCTTTGAACTCCTCCCAAATGACAGTGCTTCTCACCCTGTCTCTAAGGAAGAACCCCACCACCTGACAGAGGAAACCCGTGATCTTGTCCTTTCGGTCATAAACCAAAGCTCATGACCATAGGTGAGGATGGGAACGTAGATCGACCGTTAAATTGAGAGCTTTGCTTTTCGGCTCAGCTCCTTCTTCACCACGAACGAGCGATACAGGGTCCGCAGCACTGCATACGCCGTACCAATCCGCCTGTGGATCGCACGATCCACTCTTCCCTCACTCGTGAACATGGGTACTTGAACTCCTCCAATTGGGGTAGGATGTCCTCCCCAACCCTGAGATGGCACTCCACACTTTTCCAGGCGAGAACTATGGACTCGGACTTGGAAGTTCCGATTTTCATGAATTTTTTTGTAATTGTTTATTAATAGAGAAATTGTAGGATTAAATAAGGTTCACTTCTTTCCAATCATTTTCAGACATGTTGTAATGTGTGTAATTTTGTCAGCATATTCAAAATGATCTATACCATTACTATTGTCCAAATAAAATGTATCTTCGGTGCTTTCTCATACTATATTTTTTCTGTAAAACCTCCTTTGGTCGAACCTAATTCGAAAACTAAAGCCTATTAAAAAATGTGGTTGTCATTTAACTGATTCAGAAACAAACAAATACACATGTACTGTACTAGCATGCGGCGGTCATCAGAAGTTGTTTTGTTAGCTTTTGAGGTATTCTTGTATTTCCAATTTGAATACTTATTGAACGTTGCTCATGCATCACAGCATATTATCAGATGACATGTAGATAGGACTGGATGTTTGCATCCAACAGTGCAATGATGCCATGACCATACCCTTGATTGCCTTACGTTGTAAATACATAAAAAATAAATGTGGAGGAGTAATATTAATACAGACTGTGCACATGAAGTAAACATGCATTGTTTTCATTTGCCTGATGATGCTGATAATTAAGATGATGATGCTGTTTTTTCTGACTGAACAGTTTTTTTATTACCATCCATCCATCCATCTTCTTCCGCTTATCCGAGGTCGGGTCGCGGGGGCAACAGCCTAAGCAGGGAAACCCAGTCTTCCCTCTGCCCAGCCTGTTCGTCTAGCTCGAATATAACCCCAATATCCAACCCTTGATGCTGAATGCCAAGCAGGGAGGTAATGGGTCCCATTCTTATAGTCTTTGTATGACTCGGCCGGGGTTTGAACTCGCGACCTACCAATCTCAGGTTACAGTCATAAATTCAAATATATTTTTCGAGTTCAGTACATGTTTTGTTTGGAGTCTACTACAGCTCTCAACCACCCACTACTACTACTGTAACTTCTAAAGGTGCGGTGGCGGAGCAACCCCCCAACACCCCCCACCCCAAACCTCCAGAATCTAGTGTGCCTCTACACAGATATCGACTGTAACGATATCAAGAACATAAGCCCAATATAGTCGATACTACAATGATTACATCGAGATTTTTTATTATCACAAAATCTTTTATCACTTTTTTGTTGGTTATAAACCTAGGAGACCGTTCATGGACTCAGAATAACTTTGATTATGTCCAAAGCTGCCCTCGGGCAGACGCTATAGGGTTCTAAAAGCTGGCACACATAAACTCAAAAACAGCTTTTACCCAAGAGTCATAGTAGCATCATCTTGGATGGATCCAAGATGGCAGCGCCCGGAAGGGCTGCGACCTCGAGGAGCTCTTGCTAAAGATGGAACATTTGGCAGAAATACCGGACAATTCTACAAACTTTATGGCTGGCTCACATCGTGGTCACTCCGTGATCACGTACAACCGCCAGACACTTCTGGATGTGGGCATATCGGGCTGTTTTGGACTGATAGACGCGTGCGTGCTAGACTTGCTAACTAGCATAGGAATAATTCGGCGGCTACATCCAGCGGCCTGTGAAGCAGGGGAGTATAGTTGCAGCGGGGGCCGTCTACGGAGCAGACGCCAGCGGTGTGATCGGAAACGCGGATGCCGAGCGGGGCTAAAAACAAAGCAGAAGGCTAATCCCCACAGGACACCACTTCCCTCCATCATGCAGCCGGATTTAAATGGAAGATGCGAGACTACTGGTCTGGGTAAGGAGTCAGTTAAATTAGAACAAGTTAAGGAGTCAGTTAAATTAGAACAAGTTTTTTCTGCTTTGAGTGTTTCAGAGTTGGACATGTGTTCTACCGAGGTGGCTAACTATGATGCGTGCAGTTTATCAAAGCAGCAAACAAACAATTGGAAAATCCCCGTGACTGAGGTGGCTAACCATGATGCGTGCAGTTTATCAAAGCAACAATCAAACAATCGGAAAATTCCTGTCGTATCAATTCCTAGATATGGTCGTAATTATACTAAATGCACTGGGCATAATTAAAACAACATTATTAATATTGCTACTACGGATAATTTGATCAAAAGTTCCCTAAAACAGCCCACTACCTATAATATAGGTTTTTTTAAACATAAGATCATTGTCTCCCAAAACGTTGTTAGTTAATGATATCATCAGAGACAACAATCTTAACGTCATCGGTCTCAGCGAAACCTGGCTTAAACCAAACGACTTTTTTGCGCTAAATGAGGCATGTTCTCCTAACTTTACACATGCGCATATTGCCCGTCCGCTTAAAAGGGGTGGGGGGGTCGCACTAATATACAACGAAAACTTTAACCTTAGTTGTAACATAAATAATAAATATAAATCGTTTGAGGTGCTTACTATGAAGTCTGTCACACCGCTGCCTCTACACCTGGCTGTTATCTACCGCCCCCCAGGGCCCTATTCGGACTTTATCAATGAATTCTCAGAGTTCGTTGCTGATCTAGTGACTCACGCCGATAATATAATCATAATGGGGGACTTTAATATCCATATGAATACCCCATCGGACCCACCGTGCGTAGCGCTCCAGACTATAATTGATAGCTGTGGTCTCACACAAATAATAAATGAACCCACGCATCGCAATGGTAATACGATAGACCTAGTGCTTGTCAGGGGTATCACCGTTTCCAAAGTTACGATACTCCCGTATACTAAAGTATTGTCCGATCATTACCTTATAAAATTCGAGGTTCAGACGCATGTTCGTCAAACTAATAATAATAATAACTGCTATAGCAGCCGCAACATTAATACGGCCACAACGACAACTCTTGCTGACCTACTGCCCTCGGTAATGGCACCATTCCCAAAATATGTGGGCTCTATTGATAACCTCCCTAACAACTTTAACGACGCCCTGCGCAAAACCATTGATAACATAGCACCGCTAAAGTTAAAAAAGGCTCCAAAAAAAGCGCACCCCGTGGTTTACAGAAGAAAGTAGAGCTCAGAAATTATTATGTAGAAAGCTGGAACGCAAATGGCGCACGACTAAACTTGAGGTGCACCATCAAGCATGGAGTGATAGTTTAATAACTTATAAACGCATGCTTACCTTAGCTAAAGCTAAATATTACTCAAATCTCATCCACCGTAATAAAAACGATCCCAAATTTTTGTTTAGTACGGTAGCATCGCTAACCCAACAAGGGACCCCTTCCAGTAGCTCCACCCATTCAGCTGATGACTTTATTCAATTCTTTAATAAGAAAATTGAAGTCATTAGAAAGGAGATTATAGACTACAGACAATGCCTCCCAGCTACAACGGGGTTCCATTAACATTGATACGATGGTATATACGGCGGATACTGCCCTCCAAAATAGTTTCTCTCGTTTTGAGGAAATAACAGTTCGAGATGCTACTTCAGTAGAAGCAAATTATTTAAGTCTCACCTTAAAACTCATCTGTATACTCTAGCCTTTAAATAGACCTCCTTTTTAGACCAGTTGATCTGCCGCTTCTTTTCTTTCTCCTATGTCCCCCCCTCCCTTGTAGAGGGGGTCCGGTCCGATGACCACCATGGATGAAGTACTGGGTGTCCAGAGTCGAGACCCAGGATGGACCGCTCGTCGGGACCCAGGATGGACCGCTCGCCTGTATCGGTTGGGGACATCTCTACGCTGCTGATCCGCTTGAGATGGTTTCCTGTGGACGGGACTCTCGCTGCTGTCTTGGATCCGCTTGAACTGAACTCTCGCGGCTGTGTTGGAGCCACTATGGATTGAACTTTCACAGTATCATGTTAGACCCGCTTGACATCCATTGCTTTCGGTCCCCTAGAGGGGGGGGGGTTGCCCACATCTGAGGTCCTCTCCAAGGTTTCTCATAGTCAGCATTGTCACTGGCGTCCCACTGGATGTGAATTCTCCCTGCCCACTGGGTGTGAGTTTTCCTTGCCCTTTTGTGGGTTCTTCCGAGGATGTTGTAGTCGTAATGATTTGTGCAGTCCTTTGAGACATTTGTGATTTGGGGCTATATAAATAAACATTGATTGATTGATTGATTGAACATTAGAGGAACTGTTACAACGTGTAAATGGAATAAAACAAACAACATGTTTACTTGACCCTCTTCCTGGGAAACTGATCAAGGAGCTCTTTGTATTATTAGGTCCATCAGTGCTAAATATTATAAACGTATTACTTTCCTCGGGCACTGTTCCCCTAGCATTCAAAAAAGTGGTTATTCATCCTCTTCTTAAAAGACCTAACCTCGATCCTGACCTCATGGTAAACTACCGACCGGTGTCTCACCTTCCTTTTATTTCAAAAATCCTCGAAAAAATTGTTGCGGAGCAGTTAAATGAACACTTAGCGTCTAACAATCTATGTGAAACCTTTCAATCCGGTTTCAGGGCAAATCACTCCACGGAGACAGCCCTCGCAAAAATGACTAATGATCTATTGCTAACGATGGATTCTAATGCGTCATCTATGTTGCTGCTCCTCGATCTTAGCGCTGCTTTCGATACTGTCGATCATAATATTTTATTAGAACGTATCAAAACACGAATTGGTATGTCAGACTTAGCCCTGTCTTGGTTTAACTCTTGTCTTACTGATAGGATGCAGTGTGTCTCCCATAACAATGTGACCTCGGACTACGTTAAGGTAACGTGTGGAGTTCCCCAGGGTTCGGTTCTTGGCCCAGTACTCTTCAGCATCTACATGCTGCCGCTAGGTGACATCATACGCAAATACGGTGTTAGCTTTCACTGTTATGCTGATGACACCCAACTCTACATGCCCCTAAAGCTGACCAACACGCCGGATTGTAGTCAGCTGGAGGCTTGTCTTAATGAAATTAAACAATGGATGTCCGCTAACTTTTTGCAACTCAACGCCAAAAAAACGGAAATGCTGATTATCGGTCCTGCTAGACACCAAACTTTATTTAATAATACAACTTTAACATTTGACAACCAAACAATTAAACAAGGCGACACGGTAAAGAATCTGGGTATTATCTTCGACCCAACTCTCTCCTTTGAAGCACACATTAAAAGCGTTACTAAAACGGCCTTCTTTCATCTCCGTAATATCGCTAAAATTCGCTCCATTTTGTCCACTAAAGACGCTGAGATCATTATCCATGCGTTTGTTACGTCTCGCCTCGACTACTGTAACGTATTATTTTCGGGTCTCCCCATGTCTAGCATTAAAAGATTACAGTTGGTACAAAATACGGCTGCTAGACTTTTGACAAGAACAAGAAAGTTTGATCACATTACGCCTGTACTGGCTCGCCTGCACTGGCTTCCTGTGCACTTAAGATGTGACTTTAAGGTTTTACTACTTACGTATAAAATACTACAGGGTCTAGCTCCATCCTATCTTGCCGATTGTATTGTACCATATGTCCCGGCAAGAAATCTGCGTTCAAAGGACTCCGGCTTATTAGTGATTCCCAAAGCCCAAAAAAAGTCTGTGGGCTATAGAGCATTTTCCGTTCGGGCTCCAGTACTCTGGAATGCCCTCCCGGTAACAGTTCGAGATGCCACCTCAGTAGAAGCTGTTAAGTCTCACCTTAAAACTCATTTGTATACCCTAGCCTTTAAATAGACACCCTTTTTAGACCAGTTGATCTGCCGTTTCTTTTCTTTTTCTTCTATGTCCCACTCTCCCTTGTGGAGGGGGTCCGGTCCGATCCGGTGGCCATGTACTGCTGATCCGCCTCCGCTTGGGATGGTTTCCTGCTGGCTCGCTGTGAACGGGACTCTCGCTGCTGTGTTGGATCCGCTTTGGACTGGACTCTCGCGACTGTGTTGGATCCATTATGGATTGAACTTTCACAGTATCATGTTGAACTTTCACAGTATCATGTTAGACCCGCTCGACATCCATTGCTTTCCTCCTCTCCAAAGTTCTCATAGTCATCATTGTCACCGACGTCCCTCTGGGTGTGAGTTTTCCTTGCCCTTATGTGGGCCTACCGAGGATGTCGTAGTGGTTTGTGCAGCCCTTTGAGACACTAGTGATTTAGGGCTATATAAGTAAACATTGATTGTTTGATTAAACAGGCACTGAGTGAGCACAATGTTTCCATCATGTCAGCTCCTTTGTCCCACACACCATTAGACTGTACAACTCCTCTCTGGGGGGGGGTACTAGGATGACAGGGGATGCAAAACAATAAAAACATGGTCACTACTGCCTAGTTTCTCTTGTTATATTCTTATTTTACTGTTATATTTTTATTCCCATTGTTGCTGTTTATTTTTATTCTTATTGTAATATTTCTGTATTTTGTTTCCATTTATACCCCCATTATTTACTTTATACTTTTTTAAAATGTATCTCAACTCTGTACACTGCTGCTGGAATTTTAATTTTCCTGAAGGAATCAATAAAGTACTATCTATCTATCTATCTATCTATCTATCTATCTATCTATCTATCTATCTATCTATCTATCTATCTATCTATCTATCTATCTATCTATCTATCTATCTATCTATCTATCTATCTATCTATCTATCTATCTATCTATCTATCTATCCATCCATCTATCTATCTATCTATCTATCTATCTATCTATCTATCTATCTATCTATCCATCCATCCATCCATCCATCCATCCATCCATCCATCTATCTATCTATCTATCCATCTATGTCATCATGTGTCATGTCTTACTATTTTTAATGTTTTTTTCGGACTATAATGTGCAATAATGTTATATATATGTGTGTATATATATTCATATGTATCCATATATGCATGTGTGTGGATATATATATACATATATATAGATACAGCTCTTATTTCTATCTTTTTTTACTATTTATATTACCATATTGTATATGCACCTTAGGGGATCTGCTCCAATTTCGTTGTTCTTTGAACCTGTTCACTGCAATAATGACAATAAAACTCTATTCTATTCTATGTATGATCCAGTAACTACTTGGTATTGGATTGATACCAAAACTTGTCGTATCACCCAAAACGTATGTAAAGTATGAAACAACTGAAGAATAAGTGTTTATTTACATTTTAACAGATATTAACAGTAAATAAATAAGTAGATTGATAATCAATTTTCCACTGCTTGCCCCTCATAATTTGGACAACATAATAGAATGGAAAATGACAAAATATTACTGCATATGTCAGCAGCCAAATTTGGAGCCGTTGTAACCTGTTTGTTTACTTAATACTAAAAGGGAAGTCATCAAGTATGTTCACTGTCTGATTTAATGGCAACATTGTACTTTCAATGCAATAAGAAATGTGTATTTAATGTATCATAAGATTTTCTGTTAAAATAAAGCCAATATTGACATTTTTTGCGGACCTCTCCAAGGTTCCTCATAGTCATCATGGTCGACGTCCCACTTGGGTGAGTTTTTCCTTGCCCTTATGTGGGCCCTACCGAGGATGTCGTTGTGGTTTGTGCACCCCTTTGAGGCACTTGTGATTTAGGGCTATTTAAATAAACATTGATTGATTGATTGATTTTTATGCAAAACAATATGGGAAAAGAAAAAGCTGAGCAAGCAGCGTTTTCTCATTTCATTTAGCGCCATTATCATTAATTGAAAATGCCGTCTACGCACCTTTAATTTTGTGGCTTTCCACAAACCTTCCACTTTCTGACAACTTCGCCGAAAAGTTTCTGTGAGGCACATAAAATCCAACTTTCGGGACATGAAGAAGTCATTCAGTACATGTGTTTTGTTAGCAATTGATCGAGCATGATGCAAACACAGGCTTAGAGTCATATCTATGCAAGCCCAGCTGCGGCTAGAAGCATCCCTGATCCACACCGTGGTGTCGAGGGAGGCGTCAACAGCAGGTGACACAGGCAGGTGGCCAGACACGCAGGGGCCCCAAGCTGGATCCACTGCAATCCATGTGTTTCCTGTCATCCAAATGAAGACAGGACAGGAGCAATCCCAGAATTGGACCTCCACGGGACAGGTGTGGAGAAAATCTATGTGCTTGAACCTCAAAGTTGGGATTTTGACACACCTCATGAGGTCGATTTGGACCAAAAAGTGCCTGACGGTCATTCAGTAGCACCCCATTTAATTTTTTGGCACACAAGATAGAACACAGTACAGCAATAAACAGTAGTTCTAGTAGAGCGTGCAGACTGCGGTCAGTACACGCTGACGCTATCTTGAATCCTCCTGTGACGATTACCTGCTGCCTCGTGTGCTCGCTCCCTTTCTCTCTTTCTCTCTGTCTCGCTCTCTCTCATAGTGGGGCAATCCACAGGTGGGACTAATTTTGGGCACACCACCCACTTATCAACAGCGGAGCTATTTCGAGTGGTGGCAGCTGGGAGGTGGCGGGTCCACATGCCTGATGATCCTGTTCGGGGCAACACTGACTGCTCCACTGGCTCTTTTCCAGGCTCATGAGTCACCTTCCGAGGCTCCTTCTCGCTCTGGCATTGGCGCCTCCCTGCTGCGTGACCCTCAGTTTAGTTATTTTGTGCTGATCTCGTCCTGAATTAAAACAGACTGTAACTGCCATCTGGCCTCTGTTCCCGCATTTTGGGTTCCGCACCACACAAGATCGGTGCAGTTGGAACCGGACAGAGAGATGGACCTCACAGAAACAGACCTCAAAAAGATGGCACTGTGTATCCATGCTCAATGAGAGCAGGGGGAGCAGCTAAAAAACAATGGCATGTATCTTCAAGGGCTTGTTGAGAGGCAGGATGTGATGATGGAAAGCCTCACCTCCCTCCTCAACACTCTACTTGCCCCCAACCCAATCCCTAGGCTGATCCCGTCACCAGTGTGAGCCAGGCACCAGCCTAGTCTCAGCTATATAGTTATATCGACCGGAGGGATACCGTTATAAAAAATCCAGATTTCGCAGGAGAGCGGGTGAAGGTGGCGTTTGCCATCTCTCACCTCACATGGGGAGCGGGAGCAAGGGCAACAACGGAGTGGAATCGCAATACCGTCACTAGCTTGTCTTTATCTGTGTTCTCCAAAGTGTTGCTCCAGATTTTACAGCGACAGCCTCCAGGCCGCGAAGCTGCCAATAGAGTTTCGGGGAGGCCGAAAGTGACCGGTCCTCCTGGACCTTTTTATCTTAAACAAAAGTTATGTTGTTCGGTCCAAGTCGCTCTCCCTCCCCCAACGTTGACCTCGGCACTCTGACCCCGTATCTCAGCGACTGTGTCACAAACCTGGGGGTAAAGTTCAACTCAGATTTTAAATTCGAAAAACAAATCAGCAGCGTAGTTCAAAAAAGTTTTTATCACTTATGCCAAATAGTGAAAGTGAACCCGCTTCTGTCAAGACATGATCTCGAGAAATTAATTCACGCCTTAATCTCGAATGATTTAGACTACTGCAATGCCCTGTATGTAGGAATTAGCCAGGCCTCCCTCGCCCGCCTGCAGCTCATGCAGAACTCGGCTGCTCGTCTGCTAACACAGACCCGCAGACGTGAGCACATCATCCCTATATTAGCGTCCCTTCACTGGCTCCTTGTGCATTATCGAATCAATTTTAAACTCCTTCTATTTGTTTTTAAATGTCTTAACAATCTCGCGCCAACATATCTCTCCGACCTCTTTCAGCCTTACTGCCCCACCCGATCCCTAAGTTTAGCCGATCAGCTGCTACTGACGGTCACTGACACAAGGCTGAAGCTTAGAGGTGACAGAGCTTTCGCCGCTGCTGCTCCCAAGCTCTGGAACGACCTACCTCTGAATGTGAGACAAGCCTCCTCTCTTCCTGTTTTTAAATCTCTCCTAACATTATTTTATTCCTTGGCTTTTAACACTGAGTGATATCCATCCTGCAATGGCGCCCCATTATACACCTGCTGTGAACCTGTTTTTATGTTTTATTTATTAATTTTTTATCATGGTCTGTTTGTGTTGTGTTGTTTGCTCGGTTCTCGTATTATCTTTTAACCTGCCCATCGTACAGCAAATTTTAAATGTGCTTTATAAATAAAGTTGATTTGATTTGATTTGATTTGATAAACTGGCAGAGGATATTCGCAGGATGATGATACCACTGGCTCTCCCCATTACCTAATCGAGCTAGCCATCCTCATCGAAAAGCAATTTGGGATGACGAGGAGGAGTTTGAGTTGCAGTGAAGAAGCTCTGTGACAACTACCCAGAAGAGCCGTTCCAACGCCTGCTTTGCCATAGCTGGATTCACCTCTGAGGCCCTTCAGCAGTCCAGCTTGGAAGGTGGATTCAACTTGGTGGCAACCGGTTAACGTCCGTTGGATGAGATCGACATCGACGGCTGAGTCTCAGCTTCTACTGACTACTCTCTCTCCCGCTGTGGAACATTCCCCACCAGAGCAATTCGTCACCGCACACAACTTCACTCCCCTGGGATTTCGCCCATCAGAGGGTGTGCTTCTCCCTTCCTCTTGTCAACAGGATGCAGCTCTCAGGTACGCCTTCTTGGGAGAATAATTATATTTTTTACCCTCATTGACTCCGGTGCTGATACAATTTTATAATGCCTGCTTTTGTTGCCCCCCTTTTTAAGCCCTGTATTGAACTAAGGGAACCAAAAAAGTGTGTTTCTTTTAACGGGCGTCTCTTGGCAGGCATAACTCACAAAACTTGCCCACTCTGTCTGTGGCTATCTGGTAACCATCATGAGTAGGGCTATATTCCGAGCACTGGTATTTTTATGTACCAGTTCCTAATTGGGTCAGTCCAAGCAGACCGTAAAAAATCTGGACTAATGATACTGCTATCAGGACTTTTTTATCCAGCTGACTCTCGTAATTATGACATGCATGCACTGTCACATAAAACTGGCAGGTTAAAAACAATGTAAAAAGTTGTGATATCAATGGAGATCGGATTTTTTTTTTCAAATTACACACAACAATATTTCTTCCTCAAAGCACCTCAAAGTCCAGTGTTTAGTGATCCAGTAATCCAAAGGCCAACATTAATCCACTCAAAAAAGTGAAACATTGAAGTAATATAATAATTCATAAAGTTGCTCAGAAGCAAGATAGCATGAGTTATCATGCTATCTTGTCAATATCGTCACTCCATCGAACGCGTTTGCGTTGCAGCATAACTGCACAACCACCATCCATCCATCGATTTACTACCGCTTGTCCCTCTGTAGGTCGCGGGTGCACATCCATCTATTTTGCTAATTGATTGTATTATTTGGTATGATATATGTAATATGATATAAATTATGATATGATGTACAGTGCAGTGTGAAAGGTCTGTGCTCTACTTACAAAATATTATTACCATCTGAGTGTAATTCTAATGAATAGAAACAGGGAAGTATCTGTGTGGTCTTAACAAGATGATGACATAACTGCACTGCATTGTAAACATAGTTGACTTGTTTAAGAATTATAAAACAGGTGTCGATAAAATAGTTCCCTGATGTGAGGTGTTAACCTCTTTTTCCAATAAAAATTGTAATAAAAAAGCATTTTTAAAATTTTAATTAACACCAATTACAAATAACACAGATAAGAATATCGATAAGGAATATTGATAAGGGTAACGTAACAATAACATTTTAACAATACACATCCCTAATCATTCGTCACTAAGTTTTGCCTTCTCACTCTGCTCCTCTTGTTCTTGAGTTAACCTGGCTGCGAAAATAACCCGCAATTTGATTAATCACGTTCTACTATTCTTAACTGGGGTGTTACTTGCCACACATATTGTCTTTGCATCGCTGCTCCTCCTCACTCCGTTAATCGCATGCCACCTCCTGAAATCATTGACTTCTCCACAGCACCAATAGCGTAAAATGATTTAAAGATGGTTTTTAGCAACGACAAGGTGTTGTCACTCCCCTCTCATCAACCATATGATTGTGGCAATAACCTCCTGTCTGGTTCCCCATTACCTTCCTCCCGTCTGTACAATGTTTCCAAGATTAAGCAGGAGGCGTTAGAGGAATATATTTCATCCTCACTATCTGTGGTATTATCCCCTCGTCGCTCGTCGGCCCCAGTTGCTGCGGGTTTTTTTCTTTATTGAAAATAGAGACAAGTCAATACCTTTGTATTGACTATCACGCCCTCAATCACATTACAGCCAAAAACAAGTACCCTGTTCCTTTTGTGGACTTTGCATTTATGCCGATTCACTCCGCTAAGTTCTTCACTGGAATGCACAACACAATACATAAATATGTCATGTATGTATCCCATCTAGTACGACCCCGTGCCTTTAAAGGCCTACTGAAATGAGATTTTCTTATTTAAACGAGGATAGCAGGTCCATTCTATGTGTCATACTTGATCATTTCGCGATATTGCCATATTTTTGCTGAAAGGATTTAGTAGAGAACATCCACGATAAAGTTTGCAACTGGAGAAAAGCCCTGCCTCTACCGGAAGTCTCAGAAGATGACGTCACATGTTGATGGCTCCTCATATATTCACATTGATTTTAATGGGAGCCTCCAACAAAAACAGCTATTCAGACCGAGAAAACGAAAATTTCCCCATTAATTTGAGCGAGGATGAAAGCTTAGTGTTTAAGGATATTGATAGAAAAAAAAAAAGTTAAAAAAAAAAAAAACGCGATTGCAATCACGTTGCATTGAGATGGATTCATATGTTTTTAGAGACATTTACTAGGATAATTCTGGGAAATCCTTATCCTTCTATTGTGTTGCTAGTGTTTTAGTGAGTTTAACAGAACCTGATAGTCGGAAGTGTACGGGTGTTGACACGCAGTGTCTCAGGGGAGTTGACGGCAGCTGTACGGGAGGCAGAATCTCAGCTATTATCAGGTAAGTGGCGACTTTTTAACCACAATTATCTCACCGAAACGTGCTGGTTGACATGTAGTCAGGATCCATGGCCGCTCTGATCCATAGGAAAGTTTCACCTCCGTGTATTTTAAACAAGGAATCACCGTGTGTTTGTGTGGTTAAAGGGCAAAGCTTCCAAATCCTTCTTTCTACTTTGATTTCTCCAATATTAATTGAACAAATTGCAAAAGTTTCAGCAACACAGATGTCCAAAATACTGTGTAAATATGCCGTTAAAGCAGTCAAATTTTAGCTCTGTGTGTACGCAGTGCTCATATTCATAACAGCCCGTGACGACACGCGTACACGTCATCATTACGCGACGTTTTCAAGAAAAAAGTCCCGGGAAATTTTAAATTGCAATTTAGTAAACTAAAAAGGCCGTATTAGCATGTATTGCAATGTTAATATTTCATCATTGATATATAAACTATCAGACTGCGTGGTGGGTGGTAGTGGGTTTCAGTAGGACTTTAACTGCTTCAGCACGGGGACGCACACACCGGTCGTTTGTATTAGAGTCAAGTGTGCAGACCACTGGGCTAAAAGCCTGAGCTGGAAGCCAGCAGCCAGCACTACTCTTGAAGTCATCGAGTAGAGAGGTTTACTAAGCAACACTTGCACAGCCACACTGGCTGGCCTCCGTTAAATGTATTAATGTTAGCCTTTAAGCTAGCTAGCATCAGCACGCTAGCTGCGTCTCCATTAAGCAGTATCACCCTGCTGTGGCTTGACTGCAGGAAGCAACAATGCTGCCTGCTATTTACCTCAGAATTTGGAAGTCAAAGCTGGGACAAAAACTGTCACTGTCGTGTTAAAAGCCTTGTCCAGGGTGTACACTGCCTTCCGCCCGAATGTAGCTGAGATAGGCTCCAGCGCCCCCCGCTACTCCCGAATAAGTGGTAGAAAATGGATGGATGGATAGAATACATTAAAAAAAAATTATATATGTGTTCTTGTTTCTCATAAGTAGTGTTTATTGAAGGCCAAATTCCAAAAAAGTGCAGTTCCCCTTAAAGGCACATTACACTTCAATGGTCAATGCATTATATTTGTCCCAGTGTTTAAATGCCCAGATAATTACCTGGCGAGTCGCCTGCTAGATAACTCATAAAAATGTGTCCCGCTTACAGTATGAATATATTCTGTTAGTGCACGCCATAGTAAAAATGACTTCAATCTGTACTATGCTAAAATGATTTGTCCCAAATTACAATGCCTTCTTCCACTCATGCAAATGACGCCAAGAAAATCAGTCATAGTTTTTACACCATCCTAATCCCAGTCAAATCTAATTCAACCATAACCACATTGAAAGACTGTGTGTGTTTCTGTGTGCTTCAACACAGTAGAAAATAATTCCCTTAAAAAAATATCGGGGATATTTTAAGGTTGAACCATTGTGGGACACGTCAACCATGTTTTTTTTGTGTAGGAAACAATAGAAAAATAAATAAAAGTGTTTCACGGTCAATTTACTGTAGCTATCAGTCAATCATAAAAACTGTACTGACATGTTTTTAATAAATTAACATTTTGACAATTATTTGACAGTGATGATACACTTCTTGAGGTAACACGGCCATTTATTTGGGGTTGGAACAAAACCTTGGACATGTCCAAAGGCTGGGTAAAAAAATTATAATAACTACAATTGATGTACAAAAACCAATAAAACACTGTTAATTTTACTGACGAAGGGCTAATGCAACAATGAATTGCATCACAAAGGCACTGCATTCACATCCCTCATTAGTGACAACATTGATTTCATCCATGATTACACTTCTTGCATACACCCCAAAATGCAGCTGCTTGATGACAGTCACTAAAATACAAATGCCTCTGAACCTCTGTGAACCTTCAAGTCTCTTCATGTCTATAGTCTACAAAACATTATGTCTTTGCTGACTTTTCAGCAGATTCAATATTTACCTTCCATGGCCCAGACTCAGAAGAACCTCTTTAATCCATCCATCCATTTTCTACCATTTGTCCAATTCAGGGTCGCAGGGTATGCTGGAGCCTATCTCACCTGCATTTGGGGTGTAGGCGGGGTACACCCTGGACAAGTCGCCACCTCATAGCAAGTCCAACACAGATAGACAACAATCACACTCACATTCACACACTAGGGCCAATTTAGTGTTGCCAATCAACCTATCCCCAGGTGCATGTCTTTGGAGGTGGGAGGAAGCCGAAGAACCCGGAGGGAACCCACACAGTCATGGGGAGGATTGATTGATTGATTGATACTTTTATTAGTAGATTGCACAATTCAGTACATATTCCATACAATTGACCACTAAATGGTAACACCCGAATAAGTTTTTCAACTTGTTTAAGTCGGGGTCCACGTTAATCAATTCATGGTACAAATATATACCATCAACATAATACAGTCATCACACAGGTTAATCATCATAGTATGTACATTGAATTATTTACATTATTTACAATCCGGGGAGTGGGATAAGGAGCTTTGGTCGATATCAGTACTTAGGTCATCAACAATTGCATCAACAGAGAAATGTGGACATTGAAACAGTGTAGGTCTTATTTAGTAGGATATGTACAGCCAGCAGAGAACGTAGTGAGTTCAGATAGCATAAGAACAAGTACAGTATATACATTAGAAGTACATTTGATTATTTGAATATGCAAAGGACATGCAAACTCCACACAGAAAGATCCCGAGCCTAGGACCTTCGTATTGTGAGGCGCACGCACCTACCCCTGTTCCACCGTGCTGCCAGAAGGGCCTCTTTGTCAAACTTAAATGTTAAAATGCATTTAAATGGACTGCCTGATAATCAACTTCTTTCATATACAGTGAAAAACTATTAATATTCAAATTATTTTTGTATTGTATTTTTTATATGAACAGCAAATGTAATGCCGTAATTATACAAAAAAATACAAAAATGTACAGTTGTAGCTGAAAAACTTTAATGGTGCACTGGAAATGACTCATTTTACAGCCCAATGCATTGGCACTCAACACTAGCACATAGCATAGCACCAACTGTGCCAACACAACACAGGCAGATGCGAATTCCCCACATAGATCAGCATCAAATATTCTGTCTTCCCTGAAAGTTAGTATTTAGTTTTGAAGAAGGGTAAACAGTCCTTCAAAAAACAGACAAAAGAAGTTGTTTATTGATTGCCTGGAAAATGAAGTGATTATGAAGGAATCACCATTGGGATACACCTGAAGTGTACATTTGTGTAAAAAAAAAACAACCAACAAACATGCTCAGTCAACAATACTTAAACAAGTAATTCAACCATCCAAAAAAAAAGGTAGCATTTACTCTGCTAGTTTAATGCTGAAGTATAATTAAAAATTCCACAGACGGGCTAAAGGTCTTAGCTCCACGGCTGTGGTGACTATCCCTTTCTGCCAAAACAGGCTTGACATAAAACGGTATATAAATAAGTCATGGCAGGCATATATTCCCTAAACTCTGTGGTACCAACTATGACTTCTATTTTTCCATCTCTGCGCAGACCATGAATTGATTAACGTGGACCCCGACTTAGCCCTGCGATGAGGTGGCGACTTGTCCAGGGTGTACCCCGCCTTCCGCCCGATTGTAGCTGAGATAGGCGCCAGCGCCCCCCGCCACCCCAAAAGGGAATAAGCGGTAGAAAATGGATGGATGGACCCCGACTTAAACAAGTTGAAAAACGTATTTGGGTGTTACCATTTAGTGGTCAATTGTACGGAATATCTACTGAACTGTGCAATCTACTAATAAAAGTATCAATCAATCAATCAATCAATCAATCAAAAGACTAGGTTTTGATACCTGTTGCATCAAAACCTAAACTCTCATTCACAAAAAATGTAGCTAACGTTCGGTAGAACATGAATGCATGGCTTGTTCCCCCGTTAATTTTGTAAGTTTAACACTTTTTAAAGACATTAACTGTCACGCTGTCGTGGCATTGTGATGCCGGAGATCGTCTTTCCAAGATGCAGAGGAACATCAGGAAGCGCCTTGCAGGTGAGAAGAATGATTTATTCTAGATGCAGACAAAAATATGCTGCGTGGTGCCCACAAGAAAGGGTAGCCAAAAGATGCCAGTAAAAATACGGACTTGGAGCGTAAACGAGAATGTAACGTTGTTGCATGGGAGCAAACAAAATCACCAGGCCGAGTGAGGCCAGAGGATGGATTAAATAGCTCTCTGATTAGTGCCCGGGAACAGGTGAGCGTCCTGAACACTAGCCAATGGGATTTAAAAGCTATACCGAGCTATACTGGGGCCTTATAGCTCGGTTGGTAGAGCGGCTGTGCCAGCAGGGTTGCAGGTTCAATACCCGCTTTCACCATCCTAGTCACTGCCGTTGTGTCCTTGGGCAAGACACTTTACCCGCCTGCTCCCAGTGCCACCCACACTGGTTTAAAAAAAAATTAACTTGGATATTGGGTTACACAATGTAAAGCGCTTTGAGTCACTAGAGAAAAGCGCTATATAAATATAATTCACTTCACTTCACAGTAATTTGCCGTCATGGCAACTGAAACACACAAACTCAAAGGTGTTGAAAATACAAGTGAATCGAAAACGTAAACAAACTATGATCCGGATCCTCACATTGACAGTCCATTGTCATAGGATTATTTTAACAGTGTAAAACTGAAGATAGAAAAATTCAGAGACTAAACTAAACTAAAATATGCAATTCCAGTAAGAATTGTGAATGTCGCAGCGGGAACACACAAGGCGCTGATACGCATGAGTGGAACGGAAATGGTGGATACAACAGTTCAAATCAGATTAAACATGTGTGTAATGCAGCATAGTGTGTATTGCCCATTCATTTTAAAAAGGAAAATATTCCTGGATACAAAACTGACAACTCCGGACAAAAGATTGAAGGTAGGACTTGATTTATTCTTCATAAATCATTCATCTACCAAGATACAGGCAAAACAACAAAAAGGCAAGCGTGCCTAACAATCAGGAAGCTAAAACTTAGCATAGGCTAGGGAACAGACAAATCTTTCTTGACATAAGCGTGGCGAGTAACGTGAATAAATAGCTCTCTGATTAGTGCTCAACAGCAAATCAAAGTGCCGAACACTAATCAGAGGCAGGTGAAACAAATTAGTACCCATAGTAACCAAAACAAACACCCAAAGTGCACAAAACAGGAAATAAGGGTGTCCAAAACAAACAGAACATAACTAATCAAAACATGATCCGGACCACGGATCATTACACTAAGGGATCGAAGGTCACGACATTCAATAGTGGTTATCAACCTTGCCTCTTTTGTGCAGTGAATTTTCCAGATTCTCTAAACCTTTTGATGATATTACGGACCGCAGATGGGAAATCCCTACATTCCTTACAATAGCTTGTTGAGAATTGTTGTTCTTAAACTGTTCAACAATTTTGTTCACAAAGGGGTGACCCTCTCCCCATCCTTCTTTGGGTACGACTGAGCATTTCATGGAAGCTGCTTTTATACCAAATCATGGTACCCGCCTGTTCCCAATTAGCCTGTTCACCTGTGGGATGTTCCAAATAAGTGTTTGATGAGCATTCCTCAACTTTATTAGTCTTTTTTGCCGCTTGTGCCAGCTTTTTTGAAACATGTTGCAGGCATCAAATTCCAAATGAGCTAATATTTGCAAAAAATAACAAAGTTTACCAGTTCGAACGTTAAGTATCGTGTCTTTGAAGTTTATTCAATTAGATATAAGTTGAAAAGGATTTGCAAATCATTGTATTCTGTTTTTATTTACCATTTACACAACGTGCCAACTTCACTGGTTTTGGGTTTTGCATATTTATTTAATTTTATACTTATTTATGTTTCACTAAATAAGCGTTTATCACTTGCAACTTTGAAAAACCGTGCTTCTGTTATAAGAAATTCCCATCAAATTTATTAAATTAATGGAATTGTGTGCAAGACTGGAACATATGTGACCTAAACTAATTTAAAAAAAATCTCACGTACCCCTTGGCATACCTTCAAGTACCCCCAGGGGTACGCGTACCCCCATTTGAGAACCACTGCACTATTAAATACAAATCTTTTTCCCCCTCATACTTGGCCGCCCCCAAGAGAGGGAAAGAGACAGAATACCAACCTGGGTAATTGACCATGTTGCTCATATCAAAGACGCTCACTGAGAATAAGTGGATGCATTATTTTGCTTTCTGTTCACTGAAGTTGTTTCCTTTAATGCAAACCTTCCAAAAAAGAACGATCCAGACATTTGGAAAAAAAAATAAAATAAACAATTCTGTGTTGTTATAGTGTTCAGCTCCTGTTGTAAAGGTGACAGCACCGAGTAGCACCATCGGAAGAAAAATAATCATAGTAAAAATGGTAATAAAATTGAAAATACAATGGTTCATACCGGCAACATGTGCCAAGAACATCAGAACATTGAGAAGGTGTGCATAATAACTTCTTTAAGCAAAACGCTTGGATAGCACACATTTAGTTGGGGAATTTACTTTAAGCAATTTTCTCTCCTGACCTCCTCTTATTTCCCTCTTCTCCTCTCTGAGCGGAACGTTGTTGACGACAGCCATGGTGAATTACTGACACGGCTCGCAGACAGCAGTCCTTTGAGAAATATGTCAGCATGCATTTTACAAAAGTGTGGCCATGCAAATATTTCCAGCTTGTCATCATCCCCACATAGACCAATGTGTTGTGAGTTTTAAAGCCAGGTCAGATGTCACAAACATATCCACTCTGTACATTCTGTTTCCTCATTCCCACCCAGGAAAAATCTACACACATTTGATGTGGTAGGAAAAAATAACAGTTGGTTGTCACACGTTTTAGTGTCAATTGCTCATCATCAAAACATCTTTCAATATTCATTCCTACGACTACAAAACTGACTTATGACTGCACTGCTAAACACCCCAGCTGTCATATTGTGGGGGTTTTTGGATGACACAGTAGTAGTGGGACGCACCCCAGACAGGAATGAGGTAGAACATCTGGTGGATTGGGGCAAAAGAAGTAACCTTAGCATCAATTTACCGTGATGGTGGACTTTAGGAAGGTCAGACACCAGCAGATGTGGAAGTTGTCTCCAGCTTCATGTATCTTAGAGTTCATCTGTCCAAGGACTTCACCTGGAGCCACAACACTGTTTGCTTAAGAAAGAACACCAGCGTCTCTAATTACCCAGGAATTTGTGCTGTGCTGCGCTAGGGTGCCCCATCCTTAAGGGTTTCTACGGATGTGTGGTGGAGAGACTTAGCATCGGCTTAATGGTGTGGCACAGCAGCTGCATGGCTGAAGAAAAGATGGCACTGCAGAGACTGGTGAAAGCTGCTAAGATCGGGGGGAGAAGTCTTCCCACCGCCACAGACATCTTTGTCAGCAGATGCAGAAAGAGGGCTCTCTGCATCACCGAGGAACCCACCTACCCTCACACACCAGCAAACCCTATCTCCGGAGTAGAACCACAAGACTGAGGAAGAGCTTTTTTCTGGAAGCTGTCAGACTCCTAAATTCTGATGGTACTCTGGAGTACAGGATACCAATCTATGAGTACATCCTCTAAGCGAAAATGATCATAGTGTGTCTAGAGTGTCAATATTTACTGTGGCTACTATTGTTGTTGCTGCCTTAACTCTCTTGGGCATGGGGTTGACTGCACTGTAAAAAAAAATTCTGTAAAAAAACGGTCATCTAATGGCAGCTACGGCTGCCAAACGAAAAACCATAAAATTAAAGTAAAACATTGTAAACCAAATAATAAATGATAAATGATAAATGGGTTGTACTTGTATAGCGCTTTTCTACCTTCAAGGTACTCAAAGCGCTTTGACACTATTTCCACATTTACCCATTCACACACACATTCACACACTGATGGAGGGAGCTGCCATGCAAGGCGCCAACCAGCACCCATCAGGAGCAAGGGTGAAGTGTCTTGCTCAGGACACAACGGACGTGACGAGGTTGGTTCTAGGTGGGATTTGAACCAGTGACCCTCGGGTTGCGCACGGCCACTCTCCTACTGCGCCACGCCGTCCCTATATAATGATCAAAAACATTATATTTACAGAAATTTTCATGAAACGTTTTACGGAAAAATATCATAAATTTACAGATTTTTACTAAATTATTAAGATCAACCACTTTTAATAAGGTGATGATGCAAACAGTCCTGCAGAAAAATACCTTTGTTCTACAGAGTTCTTCCAAATTAACACGAGCAACCAACTTTAATGAAGTGACAATGCTGGCAGTTCCACAGAAAAATACCATTATTTTACAGATTTTTTCTGAATTGTTGGGATCAGGGGTTTCAAACTCAATTTAACTGGGGGCCAATGGATGCTGAAACTACATAAAAAGTAAATTCACCTCCTTTGAATGGCTATCCCGACCTAGCAACATACTTGCCAATCCTCCTGATTTTAACGAGAGACTTCCTGTGACCCTCACGAAGGATTGTCCCGATATCGACCGGACAAGCATTTTAAGGTGGTGTCATGGCAGCACTGCCTTCATCGTCCTCGACAACTTTGCGTCGCGTTCGCTCATTCAGCAAACCTACAGCGTGCCGACTGAGACACATGTTGTGAACGGATTCGTTGGTCATACAATATTGACTGCAAGACGTACTTGATCAACAGCCATACAGATCACACTGACGGTGGCCGTACAAACAAATTTAACACTGTTACAAATATGCGCCACATTGTAAACCCACACCACCCCACATCACCGCCCCCCTCCATGCGTCGGTTGAGGTGGGCGGGGTTTGGTGTTTGCGGGGGTGTAGCCCGGAAGAGTAGCGCTGCATGGCATTATGGGTATTTGTTCTTATGTGTTTATTTTGTGTTACGGTGAAGATGTTCTCCCGAAATGTGCTTGTCATTCTTGTTTGATGTGGGTTCATAATGTGGCGCATATTTTTAACAGTGTTAAAGATGTTTGTACGGCCACCGTCAGTGTGACCTGTGTGGCTGTTGGCTGTTGAACAAGTATGTCTTCCAGTCACCAATGTGTGTCATATTACAGAGAAAGATGTTAAATTGTTACTATGAGCATAAACCTTTATATAACAGGCTACAAATATTTATCAGCTTTAATATAAAAATACACATAAATATTAAATAAATAAGATTTTCCTTAAAATTACATATGCAACTGTTAGATTGTTAGTATGGACATAGACTTTTATATAACAAGCTACATATTAAATGAAAGTTAATTACGGTAATTTTACATGAATTTGAAAGTAATTTGAGAAAACAGAAAATGATATGTATTTATAATTTGGTATTTTTCTGTAAAAAAAAAAAAGAAATACACATAGTTTGTCATTACTGGTATATTACTTAAAATAACAGGCGGTTTGTTTATTTACAGATAATGTCTTCAATTCTACCGTTTTATAACCTACTTAAAAAAAATAGAAAAATTACAGTAGAAATTTTGAGTAAATTAACCATAAAAGTAGGATTTTTTTTTTTGTGTGGTGCTTCACAAATTATTTCTGTAATCCCTTTCCACTCATCCGGGATGACATCACAGAGCTGGCGGATGTTGCACCTTGCCACCTTTCGATTGAAGATGCCCCACAGATGCTCAAAATGATTTTGGTCCGGTGACATGCTTGGCGATGGCGAGTTCATCACCTTTCCCCTAAGTACATTTACGCTGTTATACAAGCTGTACACTGACTACTTCACATTGCATCAAAGTGATTTCTTCAGTGTTGTCTTATGAGAAGATATAATCAAGTATTTGCAGAATTGTAATTTGTGAAATCACTTTTTAATGTGGCTTGTAACGTAATATTTCGTCATATAACGCGGAGCAAATTTTGGAACACATTTTTATTGAAAAGTGAATCATACGATACAAAAGCCAACCCACTGTATTACCTTTTAGTGTCAGATAATAATTGATTAAAGTAGTAGATTGTTAATTTGTGTGCAATTTTCTATGTGTAAACACACCTGTTAAAACTAACTACTTGTGCAATAATAGCAACACTTAAACGGCCAAGGGAGACGTTTTCTTCCATTAGCACATATATTATATGCAACAATTTAGCACCCTTGCACTTTAGCACTGTAGCACTTCTCCATCTGCCTTATGCACATTAACCACAATGGTGACTTTATTCCTGACCTGTTCCTAAGTTGAGGTCATGCAGCAACCGACTGTTTTATATGGGTGTCCATTTCATTTTATGTTTATTATCATCTTATCTGAGTCTGTGTGTTTTATTGTACTGTTTATGTCTGATGTTGGTGCTGTCTAATTTAACTTTTTATGGACCTTGTCGTATACACTGTATCATCAACCTGCCGGGGAACTATTATGTTAGATCTACTATGGACCAGACGCTCACAATATTATGCTAGATCCACTAGGGACTAGACTTTCACAATATTATGCTAGATCCACTCAACGTCCATTGCACCGGTTTCCTCCAACGTTTCTCATTGTTATCCCATTGGGTTGAGTTTTTCCTTGCCGTGATGTGGGATCTGAGCCGAGAGTGTCGTTGTGGCTTGTGCAGCTCTTTTAGACACTTGTGATTTAGGGCTACATAAGTAAACATTGATTGATTGATTGATTGATTGATTGATTGATTGATTGATTGATTGATTGATTGATTGATTGATTGATTGATTGATTGATTGATTGATTGAATGCAGATGGAAATAAGTCTCTGGCTACAATCTGGCACATTTTAATTGTATTTGTTCATTAAGGTGCATTGTAACAAAGACATAAAAAAATGACGACTTCCTATCATGAGTTTCATTATACTTCTATGAGCAAGGTTATTGGTGTGTCTAGTGAGACAGGCTAAAATTAAGTCAGAGAAAATAGGTCATTTATAAATTATGTTTTTGTTCGACCTTGTATCAAAAATGGTGCCCGGACTGGTGGTTGAGGGCGTATTAGAGAACACTGCCGAACCTAGAGTTGTTCAAGCAAAATACTAAGTAGTTTATAGGGACGGCGTGGCGCAGTGGGAGAGTGGCCGTGCGCAACCCGAGGGTCCCTGGTTCAATCCCCACCTAGTACCAACCTTGTCACGTCCGTTGTGTCCTGAGTAAGATACTTCACCCATGCTCCTGATGGGTGCTGGTTAGCGCCTTGCATGGCAGCTCCCTCCATCAGTGTGTGAATGGGTAAATGTGGAAGTAGTGTCAAAGCACTTTGAGTACCTTGAAAGTAGAAAAGTGCTATACAAGTACAACCCATTTATCATTTGTCAATACATGACTAGATGAGACTACAGCATTGTTATGTGAGAGAAGATGTTCTAACTGCCCTTGCAGATAGTCTCCATCCTCCTCCTCCTCACATCGCACCGCCTAGGGAGCAGCATCTAAACGATGAGGTCGCACAGGGTTAAATGCTTTCATGTTGCCTTCTCAGGGACCACTTCTCAGGCAGCAAGTACCACTCGAGCGTCAGCACCGGGGTCTCTGTTTTGGTGTTAGCTGTGTGTGCACAGGTCGCCCCGTTTTGCAGAGTTACTGCTGCCGTGTGATCTTAGACAATCGCGTGCTTGTCAGTTCCCCGAAACGCGCACACACGTCCGATTGCATCAGTAGCAGGTGTGTGCGTGCATGTCTTTCTAAATAGATCCTCGTTGAAGTTGAGTGTGTGTGCGTGTGCTCAAATGCATAATTACACAGGACCACGTTGAAAGGTGAACAATGCCTCACACAAACATGCTGCAGGACCCATTGTGTACACCTCAATGGGGTTGCCTCGCGGATGTGCAGCTTTAGTTCAGTGATAACAATGCAGCAGTGTATTAGAACGAGCACTGGAGCTTGCTGCATTCACCCCATTGTCGTTCCCAGCGCTGCGGTGAATCTAAGCACGCCATAATTATCCATGTAAATGTAATGATGATTTTTATAGTGTTGTGTATGTTTATGAATGTGCAAAAAGGAACAAAAAAGAACGTGGAAGGAAATATTAAATGCTGCTCGTGGTGAGGCAAGAGAGGTCAAAGAATTAAAAAAAATATCTGTTGTCATGAAGGTTTAATTAATAATGCCAGGGGCAGATTTGTGTATGTCTGAGGTAATGTGAGCGCACGAGCAGTCGGCCACAGTGCGCTCACATTTAAATATTAATAATAGTAATGTTGTTAACAACAGAAAGTGATTGGCATGATAATGAAGTTCCCCCCCCAAAAGAAAAAATCTAAGAATGTATTCTAAAACTAATTTTAGATTATATCAATCAATCAATCAATGTTTATTTATACAGCCCTAAATCACAAATGCCACAAAGGGCTGCACAAACCACAACGACATCCTCGGTAGGGCCCACATAAGGGCAAGGAAAAACTCACCCTAGTGGGACGTCGACCATGATGGCTATGAGAAACCTTGGAGAGGACCACAAAGCAATGGATGTCGAGCGGATCTAACATGATATTGTGAAAGTCCAATCAATAGAGGATTTAAAGTAAACGTGAAAATCAAGTCCAAAGTGGATCCAATATAGTAGCGAGAGTACCATCCAAAGTGGAGCCAGCAGGGAACCATCCCAAGTGGAGGCGGATCAGCAGCGCAGAAATGTCCCCATCTTGGGTCCTGACTCTGGACGAGCGGTCCATCCTGGGTCCCGATTTTGGGATATATTTTAATCTAAACAATGCATTCCAGATTCCAAAAAACATTTACACACATTTAATTTAGCCCATAAGTGGTTTGGTAAATTAGCACGGACATGTGTAGCTGAGATAGGCACCAGCGCCCCCCGCGACCCTAAAAGGGAATAAGCAGTAGAAAATGGATGGATGGACAACAAAACCATTTTGAGTTGAGTAGCTGCTGTCGTTATGTTGGAAAATTGTACTTGTTTTTAGCAGCCCCTGTAAGAGAGTTCACATAATTTGTCTGTATGCACCAGAGGTGTGGACTCGAGTCATATGACTTGGACTCGAGTCAGACTCGAGTCATGAATTTGATGACTTTAGACTCGACTTGACAAAATGTAAAAAGACTTGCAACTCGACTTAGACTTTAACATCAATGACTTGTGACTTGACTTGGACTTGAGCCTTTTGACTTGACATGACTTGCAACTTTCCCCAAAACCCAACAATTAAAATGTTATTCAGGAGCGCTCCGTATCTTCCATTGTGTACGCGTGTTTGTCAACATGTATGCGATGACAGCCTGTGTGCTACCTGTCAGTACAACAGCCAATCAAATTACATCCACGTCGTTTTCGTCACACAGCATTCATCCAATCAAATTGCAGGAAAACCAAGCAGAACTGCTCTCAAACAACAGAAGAATAAGTGAGGAAAACGTTTATTGGCTGAGTAACGTAACTTTTATTTGTTGTGTAGTTAAATCAGTGAGGCTGTACACTCACTGCTAACGTTTATATCCATAGACATCTTATAAGTTGACGCAGCATCGAGCGCTACTGCCTGTTGCTGCTGACGTGAGGCGCGGCCGCCATCTTGGAGTGGTTATCCGCTCCACTCAGGGCAATTCCTTTGGCAGGAGCAATTAACTGTCAGCACATTTAATTCATATTACCTCACTGAATACCACTGATACTCACGTGCCTTTTTGTCATACGTGTAACTATGATAAAGGACACATGTCTTGGTGTGTTCATAATTTGCTTAACAGTAATAGAATATTCTTATATGCTATAAGTGACCAGACGTCTGAGATCAAAACTGGGAATATAATCCCAGAGAAGGGGGGAAAAAAACAGTCAGCTATTTTTAAATTAAAGAAACAATATGATTAGGTTGTATATACATGTGTATATCCTACATAAACAATGTATGAATACATTATATATCTATATATATTACGGACCTATAGACCAGTGGTTCTCAAATCGGGGTACTTGAAGGTATGCCAAGGGGTATATACATGATATTGTTTTTAAATATTCTAAAAATAGCAACAATTCAATATCCTTTATAAATACATTTACTGAATAATACTTCAACAAAATATGAATGTAAGTTCATAAACTGTGAAAAGAAATGCAACAATGCAATATTCAGTGTTGACAGCTATATTTTTTGTAGACATGTTCCATAAGTATTGATGTTAAAGATTTCTTTTTTGTGAAGAAATGTTTCGAATTAAGTTCATGAATCCAGATGGATCTCTATTACAATCCCCAAAGAGGGCACTTTAAGTTGATTACTTTTATGTGTAGAAATCTTTATTTAAAATTTAATCACTTGTTTATTTTTCAACAAGTTTTTAGTTATTTTTACATCTTTTTTTTTTCAAATAGTTCAAGAAAGACCACTACAAATGAGCAATATTTTTGCATTGTTATACAATTTAATAAATCAGAAACTGATGACATAGTGGTGTATTTTACTTCTTTATCTCTTTTTTCAACCAAAAATGCTTTGCTCTGATTAGGGGGTACTTGAATTAAAAAAATGGTAACAGGGGGTACATAACTGAAAAAAGGTTGAGAACCACTGTTATACTCTGTTGCTGCAACAGCAGAGAGTTTATTCCGTCTTGACACTTTGTATTGATATTTTCTATTACATTCTTCCCTTAAATGATCATGTTTACAGTTATTGTTTTGTATGTATTTATCATGTATGTTGCTTTGGATAAAAGTGTCTGCCAAATACTTAAACATATATAAACACCTGAAAGTCTTTATTTCAGCTAAAACCACCAATCTGTTTCACTGGATTCAGAATAAAACCAAATTCTCTCTTACCCAACAAAGTTAGTATTTGAATATTGTTACTTGAAGAATTATCTGTGGTTACAATAAAATGAGAATGCATCATAATCAGTGGCGGCTGGTGAATTTTGTTTTAGGTGGGCCTGAAAGTTTGTAAACCACATACCTGTAGGGTGGTCATCCTCCCCCAGAAGATTTCTTTGTGATTTTCACATACAAATATTGTAGTTCTTTGCTCCTGCTTAACTCTGTGGTAATATTATTTTCACAAAATACAACCAATAGTATATTAATGTTAAATCTTACTTGTGAAAAGTAATCCCCCAATTCCTATTTTCAACAGTCCGCTCATTTAAGCAGGAAAACGCTGAATACCAGCCCAGCATCTTTGTTTTCTACCTGTCAACTGTCAGTTTAGGCTGCTTGCCGGCTCCTCATCACCACTTCAAGATGGCGGCCAAATTGCTTGCGTCACAGCAGCCAATTCTGCGTCTACTTATAAGATGTCTATGGTTATAACTTCATTGCAAACACGGCAATCTGTTGCGTCGACTGCAGTTCGCTACCTTATTCATACTTTTTGTCAAGTGATTTTTTTTTAAGCAGGGTTGCATGAGGTACCTACACATAACGTTACGTTAGTGAATGTATCACAAACAGTAACGTAACGTTAGACGGCGGTCAGCAGCACCGCATATTTTAGCCACCTACAAAAAGACAAACATAGTCAAATAAAGGTCAATTAAAATGTATACTATATTAAGAATATGTGTACATATTCCATAGAGCCCTGACATCTAAAAAGTACAGCACTGTTCATTGTTATGTTCATGTATTTGTTATGTTTTTTATGTGTACGCACACATAAACACATATATAGTGTGAGATGAGATCAATGAGATAAGGTAAGAACAGGATAGAAACTGCTGTGGAACTAGTTACAATGCAATATTCCATGGAAATACAAGGTTAACACTTTTGTGCAAATAAGTACAGTTGCACTTGTTTTTTGAAATGTGTTTATACTGTAAAGGAATGAGTTAATTGTTTAAAATAACTGGTTAATAATGCTATTATGAAGTGCAGTGTAAGCACAGATTTTTGTAATAATAAATAGATACAGCGTTTTAAAAGCATACACAATCTGTGTACATATATTAGTCTGTGGTTAAAAAGACTTGAAATGACTCGAAACTCAAAATGCAGGACTTGGGACTTGACTTGAGACTTCCCAGTATTGACTTTGGACTTGACTCGGGACTTGCCTGTCTTGACTCGGGACTTGACTCGAGACTTGAGGGCAAAGACTTGAGACTTACTTGTGACTATGATGCACAACATCATAGTAACATTAAAGGCCTACTGAAACCCACTACTACGCACCACGCAGTCTGATAGTTTATATATCAATGATGAAATATTAACATTGCAACACATGCTAATATGGCCTTTTTAGTTTACTAAATTGCAATTTTAAATTTCCCGGGAGTTTCGTCTTGAAAACGTTGTGTAATGATGACGTGTACGCAAGACGTCACGGGTTTTTAGGAAGTACGAGCGCTACGCACACACACAGCTCAATGTCGTCTGCTTAAACAGCATAATTACACAGTATTTTGGAGAACTGTGTTGCTGAATCTTTTGCAATTTGTTCAATTAATATTGGCGAAGTCAAAGTAGCAAGATGGAGTTGGGAAGCTTTAGCCTTTAGCCACATAAAGACACAGTGATTCCTTGTTTAAAATTCACGGAGTTGAAACTTTCCTATGGATCACAGCGGACACAGATCCCGACCACATGTCAATCAGCAGGTTTTGGTGAGAAAATTGTGGTTAAAAAGTCGCCACTTACCGGAGAAAAGCTGAGCTTGCGCCTCCCGTACAGCTGCCGTCGACTTCCCCGAGACACTGCGCGTCAACACCCTGCCGTGGACGTACACTTCCGACTATCAGGTAATATTAAACTCACTGAAACACCAGCAACACAATAGAAAGATAAGGGATTTCCCAGAATTATCCTAGTAATTGTGTCTAAAAACATCGGAATCTGTCTCAATGCAACGCGATTGAAATCGCGTTTTTTTTTTTATTGTTTCTTTTTTCGTTTGTTTTCTAGTCCGTCGCTATCAATATCCTCAAACACAAATCTTTCATCCTCGCTCAAATTAATGGGGAAATTGTCGTTTTCTCAGTCCGAATAGCACTTTTTGTTGGATGCTACCATTAAAAACAATGTGAATATATGAAGAGCCCTCAACATGTGACGTCATCGTCTGCGACTTCCGGTAGAGGCAGGGCTTTTCTCCAGTTGCGAACTTTATCGTGGATGTTCTCGACTAAATCCTTTCAGCAAAAATAAGGCAATATCGCGAAATGATCAAGTATGACACATAGAATGGACCTGCTATCCCTGTTTAAATAAGAAAATCTCACTTCAGTAGGTCTTTAATTGATTTTTTGTCATCATCACACGGTGGCCTAGTGGTTCGCATGTAGGCCACACAGTCAGGAGATTGGGGAGGTTAGAGATTCAGGTCTCTGTTTGGACGCCAAACAGGGAATTATTTGGTGAACCAAATAATTGCTCGTATCAGTTTAAGGACCTCAATTAACAGTGCACGAGTTGTCCCAAGTTTATTTTTAAAACATGATTTAATGTATAGTGGAGCAAACTTTACCACCCAATGCATTAGTTCCACAGTAAATACAACAACACACAACTTGCCCCCTGAACAAGATGGACATCATGAAACATGTCTAATTGTAACAGTAACATAATTCAAAAATACACCCATATAACCCTTTCTCTAGGCCTGATGGGTAATAAACGCAAAACACTCTCTGACATATATTAGTATTTTGATGGACAATGGGGACATCGATAGAAAATGGATGGACAAAGGGATATTTCTGGATGATTTAGAAACTTAGGAGCCTGGAGGTTGTCGGATTGTCAGGGAAGTAAACAAGGTAGGAATGGTTTACATACTCTTAATATTCAATGTTTTATCATTTGTACTTCATTTTGTAGTGGCGGGCAATCTTATCCGGCGTGTTCTTGTTGGTGGGTAATCTTAATTGTTGGATTCAGCCGGCGCGCATATGTTCAGGTGGCGGGCAATGTTATTCGATGCGCATTGTGCGCACATATTGATGGGCAATCTTATAAGTTGAATTCAGCACGGCCATATTCGGGTGGCGGGCAATTGTATTCTGTGCACAGCGGCGCAGATATGGGTAGACAATCGTAATCGACACGCACATATCCGAGTGGTTACAATATTTTTTTTTACATCGGCCTCTTTAAGCTGCTACTTTAGCATTAACTGTGTTATTTAGCTTTTTTACACAGGTCTCTTTAAAGGCCTACTACTACCCACCACGCAGTCTGATTGTTTTTATATCAATGATGAAATATTAACATTGCAACACATGCCAATACGGCTTTTTTAGTTTACTAAATTACAATTTTAAATTTCCCGGGAGTTTCGTCTCAGAAACGTTGTGTAATGACGACGTGTACGGGTGACGTCACAGGGTTTTAGGAAGTGTGAGCGCTACGCACACACACAGGTAAAAGTCGTCTGCTTTAACGGCATAATTACACAGTATTTTGGACATCTGTGTTGCTGAATCTTTTGCAATTTGTTCAATTAATATTGGAGAAGTCACAGTAGAAAAATGGAGTTGGGAAGCTTTAGCCTTTAGCCACACAAACATACGGTGATTCCTTGTTTGAAATTCCTGAAGGTGAAACTTTCCTATGGATCAGAGTGCGGTCAAGAGAACATGGATCTCGACCACAGGTCAACCAGCAGGTTTCGGTGAGAAAATTCTGGTTAAAAAGTCAGTTCTTACCGGAGAAGAGTGCCGTCCATAGCTGCCGTCGACTCCCCTGAGACACTGCACGTCAACACCCGGCCGTGGACACACTCTTACAACTATCAGGTACTATTTAACTCACTAAAACACTAGCAACACAATAGAAAGATAAGGGATTTCCCAGAATTATCCTAGTAAATGTCTTTAAAAACATCGGAATAAGTCCCAATGCTATCGCATTTTTTTTTTAACTCATTTTTTTTTTTTTTCTAGTTCGTCGCTATCAATATCCTCAAACACGAATCTTTCATCCTCGCTCAAATTAATGGGGAAATTGTCGTTTTCTCGGTCCGAATAGCACTTTTTGTTGGAGGCTCCCATTAAAATCAATGTGAATATGTGAGGAGCCATCACACGGGTGACGTCATTGTCTGCGACTTCCGGTAAAGGCGAGGCTTTTTCAGGAAGTACCAAAATGGGCGAACTTTATCGTTGATTTTCTCTACTAAATCCTTTCAGCAAAAATATAGCAATATCACGAAAAAATCAAGTATGACACATAGAATGGACCTGCTATTCCCGTTTAAATAAGAAAATCTCATTTCAGCAGGCCTTTAAACTGCTACTTTAGCATTAACTGTGATATTTAGCTTTTTTACACAGGCCTCTTTAAGCTGCTTCTTTAGCATTAACTGTGATATTTAGCTTTTGAATTTGATGTATGATTTTCTGTCAGAGCATTGTGGCTCTGACTGTATTTTTAGAACCTTATCAGAAAATGTTCCATGCACTGTTTTGATTTTTGTAAAATATCTGTAGGCCTTCTTGTAAGCAGTGCTGCATAAACGGAGCTTTTCATTTACATATTACTATGGTTGACACGAGGCTTGGCCATGTAGGTATCCTAAGCATTGAGTCCAAAAGAGCTAATGACTTGAACATGGATGATTTTATTAAAGTGTTTGCCTGCCAAATCAAGAACAGGCGCATTCATCTGTTTTGAACGTTACTTCAGTCCCACCATCCTTTGTTAATGTATTTGTTTTTGACAAGAAATTTTAAGGCACACTGTGTATTTGAATGAGGACCTCATCTGTTTAAATTTAAATAAAAGATCATGAAAACTTTTACTGTATTAAAGAGGAAAGTTGACATGCTGTGTAAGTATTTTTCGCCTTTATTGTTGCAAGTTGTTTGACCTATTGTAATAGCGCAATACTTTGCAATATTGTTTAATGTCAGCAATTGTCTTACAAGAACATTCACACCACACTTGGTGTTGGTAACCGTGGTAAACTGCTATTGCAGTTACAGCTGCTCCTGCGGTAGACTGACTGTTTTATGGGTGCCACCCCTGCAGCACTAATCCAATCCAATCCACTTTATTTGTATAGCACATTTAAACAACAGAAATCTTTCCAAAGTGCTGCACAACAATATTAAAACCAATATTGAAATATTATCCCTAGCTCCACCAATGACAAATACAAAAAAAAAAAATATATATAAAACCAATATAAAGAAAAATACAAATAAATATAATTAAAAAACATTTTAAAGGGTAAAACAAATTAAAACAATAAATAGAAATCAAAATTATAAAAACACAGAGGACCACACAACTCACGTAGTGTTAAAAGCCAAAGAATAAAAGTGGGTCTTAAAGACGAGACTTAAAACACTCCTATGTGGGAGCAGTTCTAACATGGAGGGGCAGAGTGTTCCAGAGCTTAGTGCTGACTACAGAGAAGGCCCTGACTTCCCTGGTTTTAAGTCTTGTCTTGGGCACTACGAGCTGAAGCTGGCTCTCGGACCTCAGAGCGCACGCAGGAGTATAATAAGGTGCCAGTCCATGTAAAGATTTAAAAACAAACAGCAATGTTTTAAAATCAATTCTAAATGAACAGGGAGCCAGTGCAAACTCTCAAGAATTGGGGTTATATGCTCACGTTTCCTGACCCGTGTTAAAAGTCGTGCTACCGCGTTCTGGACTAACTGCAACCGGGAGAGAGCTTTTTGGCTATTGCCAACATAAAGTGCATTGCAGTAGTCCAGGCGACTTGAAATAAAAGCATACAAGACTTGTTCAAAAAGGTTAAAAACGTTTTTTCCTTTGCTAAAAGACGAAGATGATAAAAACACGATTTTACAACGCCATTGACTTGTTTGTCAAGTTTAAAATCACTGTCTATAGCTGGTGACTTTGGGACGCACATAATTTTGCAATGGTACTGTGGTGGGCGTGGCCTACGCACCGGACCGGCTTTGAGATTGGCGATGGGTGAGTGGATGACACAGCTGGAAGTGTTTGTCTAATCACCTGTCGCTCTGTTAAAGGCAGCAGTCGGGAAGCAGAAGTGGTTGGAGTTGGAGCACACGCGAGGCACACACATGACAAAGACAATTGCTGGAGAGCACAAAGAAAAGACAATTGCTGAAAAGCATAAAATACTGTACCTATTGAAAAATAAACCTTGTCGAACTTTGAAAGCCTGTCATGTCAGTCTTGGTGGTCCCGAGAACCCGGAAGCAGCAGGCTTCTTCTACAGGTACCAAGTCATGTGTGTTTTTCCCTCATTCATTATCAAACAATTCTGGGCTAACCAAGCCTTGAAGTCGGGAAGGGGTGTCCGGGGGCCGTGGCCTTTGGAAAGCAGCATATACATTTGGCAGTGGTCTGCAAAAAAGTGATAACACTCCATGCTTCTTAAAAATCTCTCCAAGAGGGAGGAGATATAGAGCGAACAGGATGGGGCCTAGAATAGATCCCTGGGGGACACCACAATAAAGCGGAGCAGAAGAAGAGGTGACATCCCCCAGCCTGACAGAGGAGGACCTCTCTGACAGGTAGGATCTGAACCACTCTAATGCAGTCCCCCCTGACACCCACACAGTCTCTCAGGCGCTCTAAAAGAATTGTGTGGTTGACTGTGTCAAACGCAGCTGTAAAATCTAAAAGCACTAAAATGGCAGAGCTGCCACAGTCAGGCTGGGTGCTACCCCAGAAAAAAAAAGTCTTGACACACACTGATCACCGCCACTAAAAGGTGTAGCAAATGTCACAATAAACCTGGTGAGATCCAACCAAAGCATCTGTTCCTACTCACTGGCATTATTTTGTAGCCAGAGATTGACATAACCTTATTTTACAATGAACAAAGTGTTTTTTTTTAGAAAATAATTAATTTCTAAAATCAGATTAAACATACTTCTTAATTTCAATTAATTGTGATTAATCTGAGTAAATTATATGTTTACGTAGTTTGAATGAACTTTTTAAAAATACCTCAATAGTGTGACAAAAATGCAATTTTACTCTCAGAATATCATACAGGAACATTTTTTAAAATGTTTTACTTAAATCTGTTGTAATTAATTGTTTAATGAGTGTAACTGCCATATATTTCAGACGGTAAGGCGCACTGAAAATCCTTTCATGTTCTCAAATATTAACAGTAAGCTTAATTTACTCTCACTGATCTCTAAGTCAGTGGTTCTCAACCTTTTTTCAGAGATAAGAATTTTTGGTTGAAAAAAAGAGATAAAGAAGTTAAATACAGCACTATGTCATCAGTTTTTGATTCATTAAATTGTATAACAGTGCAAAACATTGCTCATTTGTAGTGGTCTTTCTTGAACTATTTGGAAATAAAGATATTAAAATAACTAAAATGTTGTTGAAAAATAAACAAGTGATTCAATTATAAACAAAGATTTCTACATATAGAAGTAATCATCAACTTAAAGTTCCCTCTTTGGGGATTGTAATAGAGATCCATCTGGATTCATGAACTTAATTCGAAACATTTCTTCACAAAAAAAGAAATATTTAACATCAATATTTATGGAACATGTCCACAAAAAATCTAGCTGTCAACACCGAATATTGCATTGTTGCATTTCTATTCACAGTTTATGAACCTACATTAATATTTTGTTGAAGTATTATTCAATGAATATCTTTATAAAGGATTTTTGAATTGTTGTTATTTTTAGGTTTAAAAAAAAAAATCTCACGTACCCCTTGCCATACCTTCGAGTACCCCCAGGGGTACGCGTACCCCCATTTGGGAACCACTGATCTAGATTTTATCTGAGAATAGGTTAGTTCTTCGTCAGTTTTTCCATGAAACATAACATTTAATGTTTCAAATATATATTATGATACAACTAACCTCCAGAATCAGCTGTTTTATCTGAGTTTGACCAAATAGCAGACATGTGTTCCTAAATTTGTTTTCCCCATTTTAAGAACGTACAATCCCTGTTTCCATATCAGTTGGGAAATTGTGTTAGATGTAAATATAATCTGAATACAACGATTTGGAAATCATTTTCAACCCATATTGAGTTGAATATGCTACAAAGACGACATATTTGATGTTTAAACTGATAAACATTTTTTTTTTTGCAAATAATCATAAATTTTAGAAATTGATGCCACTAACACGTGACAAAGAAGTTGGGAAAGGTGGCAATAAAAACTGATAAAGTTTAAGAATGCTCATCAAACACTTATTTGGAACATCCCACAGGTGTGCAGGCTAATTGGGAACAGGTGGGTGCCATGATTGGGTATAAAAACAGCTTCCCAAAAAATGTTAACTCTTTCACAAGAAAGGATCGGTCGAGGTACACCCCTGTGTCCACAACTGTGTCAGCAAATAGTCAAACAGTTTAAGAACAACATTTCTCAAAGTGCAATTGCAAGAAATTTAAGGATTTCAACATCTACATCATCAAAAGGTTCAGAGACTCTGGAGAAATCACTCAACGTAAGCGGCATGGCCGGAAACCAACATTGAATGACCGTGACCTTCGATCCCACAGACAGCACTGTATCAAAAAACGACATCAATCTCTAAAGGATATCACCACATGGCATACATGCCAACCTTGAGACCTCCGATTTCGGGAGGTGTGGGGTAGGTGGCGTGGTCAGGGGTGGGGTGGAGGCGTGGTTGGGGCTGGGGGCGTGGTTGAGAGGGGTGGCGTATAATTCACCAACTCGAGTATTTCATATATATTTCATACACACATATATTCATATATATATATATATATATATATATATATATATATATATATATATATATATATATATATATGTATGAAATACTTGACTTTCAGTGCATTCTAGCTTTATATATTTATTTTATTATATATATATATAAATAAAGGAAATCGTTGAATTTCCGACGGCACCTATGAAATACACAGTAATAAAAACACAGTTGTTCTACTAACTGTAGTGTTACTAAAAAAAAAAAAAACACTTACCTTTCACTATTTGAGTAACCTTTGTTCTGCCATTTGCGTATTGGCGAGCGCTCTCCGAATCCGGGAACATCCTTCATGGATTTGTTGTAGACATCCGCAAATGAGAACGGGATGTTGCTTCCAGCTATCAGCATAGCCATCTTTGTCTCAGCATAAGTTACACCATCGGGTCTCCATTTTGCGAGGTGGGCCATAATACTGGGTTGTGAACGATGCTGCGCTGCGGACGCTTTGTGCTTCGCTGACCGTTCATGGCTGAGTATATCCGTTCGGCCGCCGTGTTCAATGGAGAAGTCTGTTCTACAAAATTTACAGGCAACATACCCCTTCCCCTTCAAACTCTCCTGGATAAACTGAAATTCTTGTTTCCAATAGTATTGGAACTCTCATTTTGCTCGTCGACGGTGTAATATATTGGGTTGGAGTCAATAACCAGGCGACGTGATGAAGTTACGTCTCTTTACTGTGGGCTTCAGAACAGACTCCCTGATGCATGTTCCTTGACTGCACTTAAATGTAGAATATATTTACATTCTATTCTATGTACAGTAGATGGCAGTATTGTCTTGTTTAAGAGGGTCACAACATTGAGTCAGGTCTGGAGCTGGAGGGGGCGTGGCCTCCAGCTCCGCCTGAATTTCGGGAGATTTTCGGGAGAAAATTTGTCCCGGGAGGTTTTCGGGAGAGGCGCCGAATTTCGGGAGTCTCCCGGAAAATCCGGGAGGGTTGGCAAGTATTCCACATGGGCTCAGGAACACTTCAGAAAACCACTGTCACTAAATACAGTTTGCCGCTACATCTGTAAATACGAGTTAAAGCTCTACTATGCAAAGCGAAAGGCATTTATCAACAACATCCAGAAACGCCGCCAGCTTTTCTGGGCCCGAGATCATCTAAGATGGACTGATGCAAAGTGGTCTGACGAGTCCACATTTCAAATTGTTTTTGGAAATATTCGACATCGTGTCATCCGGACTAAAGGGGAAGCGAACCATCCAGACTGTTATCGACGCAAAGTTCAAAAGCCAGCATATGTGATGGTATAGGGGTGCATTAATGCCCAAAGCATGGCTAACTTACACATCTGTGAAGGCACCATTAATGCTGAAAGGTACATACAGGTTTTGGAACAACACATCTAAGCGCTGTCTTTTTCATGGACGCCCCTGCTTTTTTCAGCAAGGCAATGCCAAGCTACATTCAGCACTTGTTACAACAGCATGGCTTTCCTGGTTCAGACCTGTCTCCCATCGCAAATGTGTGGCACATTATGAAATGTAAAATACGTCAGCGGAGACCCCGGACTGTTGAACGACTGAAGGGCTACATAAAAAAAGAATGAGAAACAATTCCACTTTCAAAGCTTCAACAGTTAGTTTCCTCAGTTCCCAAAGGTTTATTGAGTGTTGTTAAAAGAAAAGGTGATGTAACACAATGGTGAACATGCCCTTTCCCAACTACTTTGGTATGTGTTGCAGTCATGAAATTCTAAGTTAATTATTGTTTGCAAAAAAAAAATTAAATGTATGAGTTTGAACATCAAATATCTTGTCTCTGTAGTGCATTCAATTGAATGTGGGTTGAAAAGGATTTGCAAATCATTGTATTCCATTTATATTTACATCTAACACAATTTCCCAACTCATATGGAAACGGGGTTTGTAGATGAAGACAGCAGTTATGGTTTTGATTTACATAGTAAACAACTACAAACTTAGGTTTTGGGCATTGCTTTCTCCAAACGCATAAATTTTTCTAAATATGGCCAAAGACACACATTATTGTGGGTTTCCTGCACGTCATCTTCATCAATAAAGGAACAATCTAATCTCTGGTAGAAAATCCCTCATTTGTGTAATTTTCAGGTAGGTTTCATTTTTTTTTTTGTGTCGACAGTTTGAAGCGTCCTTCTGTTTCCGACGCCCTCGTCGTTATGTGCCATGTCTGTTATGATTTTGCTTACTAGTTTCGATGACCCGCCTTATCTTGCCTCTGATCGGCCAGTCTGTAATATGGACGTTGTCATTTCCCCAGGTCATTGTATTTTCTCCATATTTTATTGGCCTCTTTGTAGTTTGTAGCTTTGATTTAAGTGACCTAGCTCCAGCCTAAATGGGTCTAAAAGTAACTAAGACCGGAAAAGCTACCCGTTAAAAAAGTGGAAAATGTAGTTAAGCCACATAGCTTGTTACTGCCCATCATTGGTTTTACTGTACGATGTTATTACTTTTCAAACCAACATATTACTTAGAATATTGCCAGCACAATTAAGTTTAATAAAGGCATTGTTTGTGTCTGGAACAAATTCATAGATTCAACACATGAAAGCACCAATTTGATTAAATCAGTTTTGGATGTTCAACTCCTACTTGCCAACCCTCCCGGATGTTCCGGGAGACTCCGGAAAATCAGCGCCTCTCCCGCTAACCTCCTGGGACAAATTTTGTCCCGAAAATCTCCCGAATTTCAGGCCGACCTGAGTGACGTGTCGACAGCCTGTTTTCACGTCCGCTTTCCCACAATATAAACAGCGTGCCTGTCAAATGACGTTATAACTGTAGAATGATCGAGGGCGAGTTCTTGGTTTCTTATGTGGGTTTATTGTTAGGCAGTTTCGTTAACGTCCTCCCAGCGCGGTAACAACACACAACAACAGCAGTCACATTTTTGTCTACCGTAAAGCAGTTCGTCTGCCGTAAATACCAATGTTGTGACACTCTTAAACAGGACAATACTGCCATCTACTGTACATGCATATGTGACAATAACATCTACAGCCTTTAGAGAGTGCAGTGCACAACTGCGCACACAACAAGTCGACGAAGCAGAAGAATGAGGAAGATACAGCCATGGCGATGCCGATAACGAGTAAGATGAAGAAATAAGCTTGTAAGTACCAAACCACAGCTGTAATTGGACCTGGATAGCCTCCTGGAAGAAGTAGTTGACTACCAAGTGCTTGGTTGTGAAGATCTTCCTCAGGAAACAAAGATTGACCGGTTTTGGACCATGCTAGGGAGAGATAGAAGATTCCACACTCTAGTGCATTTGATGAAAGCACTCTTGTGCGTGCCACACAGCAATGCATCATCGGAGGGGGTGTTCAGCATGGTTGGAAAAATAGTGACAGAGAATAGAGCAAGGATGGATTCAACCCTTAACTCAACATCGATTATATGAGTGTTATGTGTGTATATGTGTAAAAAAATGAACACTGAAATTCAAGTATTTCTCATATATATATATATATATATATATATATATATATATATATATATATATATATATATATATATATATATATATATATATATATATATATATATATATATATATATATATATATTTATATATATATAGGTGTGGGAAAAAAATCACAAGACTACTTCATCTCTACAGATCTGTTTCATGAGGGGTTCCCTCAATCATCAGGAGCCACACCTACATATTGCGCTCTACCACGGTATCGAGCACTATTCTCTGGATAATCCAATCAAGACATATATATATATATATATATATATATATATATATAGCTAGAATTCACTGAAAGTCAGGTATTTCTTATATATACATACAGTATATGAAATACTTGACTTGGTTAATTCTAGCTGTAAATATACTCCTCCACTCTTAATTACGCCCCCAATCACGCCCCCCCCCCACACCTCCCGAAATCGGAGGTCTCAAGGTTGGCAAGTATGGTTCCACTTGATTTCTTTATGTTCTGAGTGTAACAGTGAGTGTGACTTTGTGGAAATTTGATGTGTAAAACCCCTCTTGTCGACACATTAAGAGCAGAGTTGGACAAAGAGTTGACAGCTCCTTGGCTAGTACTACCACAATTAACTCCTAATCCATTATACTAGACAGAAAGTACTAAGGTAAAAGTTAACTGAGGTAAAAAGAGTTGAAATTGTTAATTTAACAAAAAAGTCAACATGTAGCCTATTGACCAATAAAGCATAGAACACAGTATGTATGTTGTATAATAATTTCAATGCATTATCATTATTTTGATGCAAATGGCGGTTGGATGTCAATAACTAATTCCAAGCTTAGTGTTTGATATATGTTGTGTTTAGCAAACATTGATATATCTGCTACAAATTGAAAACGGGAAGTGAACGGGATGTGTAAGAAATTGCTATGAAGTTGAAAAGGGGTAGGATTAAGTCAGTTCTGCTTCTTCCTAATCCTTTTCAAAACATGAAAAATGGAAAACTTCAGCAATATCATGTTGAAACTGCTGCATTCATCTTTGAAATAAACTTAAACCAACCAACCAAGGTAAAAGGGAATTTACAGAACATAACATAATATCTGTCATTTGTGACGGGGCCGCACATAAACATCAAATAATATTAAAGGTTGGGGACCTCTGCTCTAATGTATAAACTCCAGCTATGGAATTTAACTGATTCTGAAGATAATAAATTAGAGGAAATGATTGAGTATCCCATAAAACTATTAGGATCATTACAAATGTTAAAAACAAATAACCATCGCATTGTATCCACATAGCTTCTTACCTGCCATGTCAGTAGCAAATGGTCGATCCGGTCTCCAGCCGGTGTACCAGCCCACAACTTTGCCCCCTGACACTAGTGGGCGCTCATATGCTCTGCCACCAACAAACCCCACCGGCCACACAGACACGCCTCGAGTGTTTCGCATCTAGAAAGAAAAATAATGCAGAGAAAGGAATAAGTTTAACTATTGTGTATCTTTTATAAGAACAGATTAGAGAGGTTTTATTGTCAATGCACAATACAAGAGGATGACACAACTATAATAACTTGACATGCCCAATACCGTACTTACATACAGCATGCTTACTTTCCTTTTCGTGCCGCAGCATCATGCTGACTACAGGTAAGTCAGGCAGACATTATGATGTAGCGCTTGTGCAAGTGTCCCTAAAGTTGTGACCAGTGAAGGGACCCTATATGAGAGCTGCATTCTGTTTGCTTCTGCCAGCTTGAACAAAGCTGAGGCTTATCTAACACACACACACACACATACACTCACACACACACGCACATGCACACACACGCACACGCACACACACACACACACACACGCACACACACACACACACACACACACACACACACACACACACACACACACACACAAAAAGCATGAAGCCCATCCTACTGTGATTATGTGTATGTGTGTCTTATTCTATTTTCCAATCCTGGCCACCCACCGTTACTCTCTAACACAAATAGCCTCCAGCCAGGCGCCCATGACAAAACAGAACAGCAAAACACATCAGTCAGTAGCATTGCACTGTTGCATCCAAATATCACACAGTGTTCTATATTCGCTCTCACTCAGTGAATATGTAGAAGTAACTTACGCTTCGGTTTCCTGCATTACTACCACTGTGTATCCAACTCAGTCCTTACAAAATTTGAAAGTATTTTTTTTTTGTGGGGCCTTAATTGCCTGATTTCACAGCAGGTTTTTCAAAAAGTTTCGCAAAACTTTTAACGTTAGTTTTGGTGATTTATTTTTCGATAACATTGCTTCAGCTTGGGCTTCACGATGGCACAGGGGTTAGTGCGTCTGCCTCACAATGCGAAGGTCCTGCAGACCTGGGTTCAATTCCAGGCTGAGGATCTTTCTGTGTGGAGTTTGCATGTTCTCCCCGTGAATGCGTGGGTTCCCTCCGGGTACTCCGGCTTCCTCCCACATCCAAAGACATGCACCTGGGGATAGGTTGATTGGCAACACCAAATTGGCCCTAGTGTGTGAATGTGAGTGTGAATGTTGTCTGTCTATCTGTGTTGGCCCTGCGATGAGGTGGCGACTTGTGCAGGGTGTACCCCGCCTTCCGCCCGATTGTAGCTGAGATAGGCGCCAGCGCCCCCCGTGACCCCGAAAGGGAATAAGCGGTAGAAAAATGGATGGATGGATGGATTGCTTCAGCTTGTAATTTTAAGAATTTAGTGTCAATGTTTTAAGTGCACTTTGTAACAGTGACTCAAGAACAAACAATTGTATAGCTTTTATTCAGTTTTTGGCTGACATGTTTTAACGTAACTGTTCTAAAGGTTTGCAGGTAATGTAATAGTTACTCTAAGTTCTCCAGTTAGGAGATCATTTCTGTTAAGGGATTACTGTTATTATTATTATTATTATTTGTTTTCTATTTAATATGTTTCGTTGGGAAGCTGAAATGTCTATATTTAAGTTGTTTACCGTTGCTATGGTTTTGGTTGCCACGGTAACGGGCATTTCCGTTTCCGCCAGCTGGTAGAAAAAACTGTTTAAAAGAGTTCCAGCACTGTGCGTCGCAGCGTCGGTAGTTCTCCATGGCAGAAAGTTTACCATGATTGCAGATTGCCGAAAGAACCACAGTAAGAATATTGTTTCAGAGTGTAAGTGACCGGGTATCATTTAAACTCGTTTAAGTTTAGGACATTTGGGTGTTTCACGTTGAAGTGCATGCTAACCGCTAGTAAGCTAACCGCAGCAAGCACTTGTGTTTGTGTGCTGCACCGTGACTTAAATAACGGCAGATTTAGTCACGTGTATCCTTAAGTTTGTTAATATAGACCATCTCCCCGGTGACTAAATAATTTGGAGAGCGAGTGTGGGACAGTATAGCGAGTTTAGTCGCGTGCTACTGTTGCTACGTCGCGTGGACAAGCGAGTTTTGGCGTGTCCATTGCAGGCGCTCAGCGAGTTGTCGACAGAGAGGTGACCCAGGACGAGGCTGGTTCTCCTCTCGCTCCAGACTGGACCTCCTGAGTCGTGCTAACGGAAGCAGGGCCGTGCTTTCCCCCGCCATCTCTACTCCACAACGGGAGGTGTCACCCCTCTTCAACACCCCCTTTGTATCCAGCAGTTGCAACTCACTACCCCTGAGTGCACCACCGATTCACCAGGACCGCAACGGACAATCTTCTGGCCCAGCCAAGGGGCCCAGGTTGGACTGTGTGTGTGTGTTGTGTGATTGGATTAGTGTGGGTTGTTCTATTGGGGAGGTAGCGTGTGAGTGGGGAAGAGTGATTGAAGTGTAATTCATGTCTGATTATTGTATGTTCATTTGGTTGTATAGTATTTTGTTAAACTTTATAAGCCGTCTCCTCTCACTCTCTCTTAGATTAGATTCTTACAAAAATATTAAATCATTGGAGTCATCCCCCTAAGGTGAAATATACAGTCCTTTATAGGCTCCCGTACAGTAACCATAACAATTAAAGGCTGGCCATGTCTTTGCAAATTAGGTCAAGTAAGTACATCAAATACTTATCTCCCCTACTGCACCTTGCACTTCTCCTTAACACCATTGTCCTACCAAGGCACCTCAGCCCCAAGTCCCAAAGACGACAACTGCTTTGAAGCTCTTCCTCTCTTCTCACTTAAACTAAAATGTCCTTAACTGGTTTCCATGTAGTTGATGCCTGATCTTCTTTCTCAGGTCATTCTCCAAAGACTACTTCGCAATCAGAGAAGACTCAGAAGCAGAAGAAGAAAGCGAGGCGTGCACTCGGTCCCAGATCATCTTGAAGCAAATGTGTTTTTGGCTTAATGGTGAAGTTCCGCTTGGACTGCTGATGAGCCTCTACTTTGAGTAGAGAACCTCCAAGCACAGAATACTGTAGATTGACCTTTGATCACATTTCCAATGGGATCCCGCAGTGTCCAAAATACAGATGGGTACCAGATTCCGTACTGTTGTATGTACCGACAAAAGCCTGTTGGTACTACTGGGCATTGATCCACGAACAATGATGTTGTATGGTTGACAACAACGGCTCAAGCACTTGGCCAGGAAACAAGCAATCAAGCATTTAGGGAAGGGTTAGACAGACTGCCTTTAAGTAATGTTTAAAAATGTTCAGTGTCGACAAAGCAAGAAAAAGCCGCTGAAAAAATACAGTAAGATTCTTGAACACCTTTGTTGTGGCTCCAAATAGTTTAACCAGTTTGTGTACTGTAGTCACTACACTCTCCCATAAGGGGCGGCATGACCTAGTGGGTTCCAGGTTTGCTCCCCGCCTCTTGTCTTTGGCAGGACACTGCACCCTTGCCCCCAGTGCCGCTCACACTGGTGAATGAATGATGAATAATGGGTGGTGGTTGGAGCGGCCGTAGGCGCAAACTGGCAGCCACGCTTCCGTCAGTCTACCCCAGGGCAGCTGTGGCAACGAAAGTAGCTTATCACCACCAGGTGTGAATGAATGATGGGTTCTCACTCCTCTGTGAAGCACTTTGAGTGTCTAGAAAAGCACTATATAAATCTAATCTAATATTATTATTATTATTATTATTATTATTATTATTATTATTATTATAAGACAGTGTCATGAGTCTTTGAAAGTTCCGCCCTTCAATTCCAGGGGCAGTGTTTTCTGGTGAGAAACCATGACACTTAACTTGTCATGATTTAGCTTGTTAGCTTTCATTGCTACTAATAAACAATACTAGCTGGAGAGGTATTGAGTGTGACTGGAACTGGTGCTGTGTTAAAATAATTTTATCGCAAGAGAAGAAGGCATTCTTGCAAAGGTGGGCCGTGTACTTCATGGCATCAATATAGGACAACTACTGAAAGCCAACCAATTACAGCCTTGTTTACACAATGTTACTCTTTTTTTTAGGCATACGTCACACTAGACGACAGGTTTTGGAGGGTGAAGAAACAAGACAGGAACTTAATGTGACAAAACGTTAAAGGAAACTTTATGCAGCAAAGTTGTGATCAAATACGCTTTGCGAACTTCAAGCAGGTTTTAATTTGGTAGAGACAGGCCCAAATGGCTCTTTTGATGCATAATGTTGCTGACCCCTGCGCTAATTTACATTGACTATGCTTTAAACATGCTACCGATTAGCATTAGCGATTTTACATAGCAATTTCAACACCCTCAAACTTGCTAATGAAAACTACCACGAAGACGCAAGATACAATCAAACAACTGCTGTGTAATAAGTACAATACTGTCATGTTTTGTGATCATGTTTTGTTTATTTGTGTTCTGTTACTTCAAGATTCCATTAGTTCCTGTTTTTTCACTCCCTTGTGTTATTTTGTACTATACAGCACGATCACTTCTTCGTTGAATTCAATAGAGGTGGTATGATAAAAATAACACTCATGATTTGGGTCTATATAGCACTATTTGTAGAGACACTCTATATTTCCAAAGCTGACAAAGACATACCACCTCAGCTACACAAAGTGGAAATTTAATAGTGTAGTATCTGAACCGAGCAGTACCATTTTCTTGGACTCTTTAGTTGTGAAAGGAGCCCTCAGCAGAGACAGAAGTGTCAGACCACGCACTGCACATGTTTTATGTATCCCCACTGTCCCATAAAGGTGACATTACTTGGCAAAACAAGAGACAAGGGTAGCTGTGAGCTGACAGTACTTCAACAGATGGTGCATTATTGTTATATGTGGAAAAGACATTTTGTGCCAACATCTGCAGATATTGCTGCTGCCACAGGAACATCTTGCACAAGAAACCTAAAATGTAAGCTTTTTTCTTCTTTTTAAATTAGGAATCAAGGTTAGCTGAGCATACACATCATGATGTTATACAGTCTGGTTGTTTAACGGAAAATATATCAAAAGATAATAATGAGACTGTGTTTTTGAAAACAATATTATTAATTTTATCATGCTTCCCTCATTAACTCCTTATGTTAACCCTGGTAAGAACAATATCACAACACAGCAATGTGAAATTTGTGTTCAGTAGGTTATTGTATTGTATCGTGTGCAGTCAAATTGAATTGAATTGAATTATATTTATATAGCGCTTTTCTCTAGTGACTCAAAGCACTTTACATAGTGACACCCAATATCTAAGTTACATTTAAACCAGTGTGGGTGGCACTGGGATCAGGTGGGTAAAGTGTCTTGCCCAAGGACACAACAGCAGTGACTAGGATGGCGGAAGCGGGAAACAAACCTGCAACCCTCAGGTTGCTGGCACGGCCACTCTACCAACCGAGCTATACCGCCCAAATGAATATTTTTTTTAAAATGAGATTATCACAATTACAATTTTGATTAATCATTGTTAATTGTAGTAAAGTACTTGCTAGCAATGAATGAACGTAATAATATTTTGACACAAAAGCAATTTTATTGTCAGAATGTCATATTGGAATATGTGTTTTAAATGTTTTACTTAAATGCATATCATTTTTTAAACACACTATAGTCCTGTCATGTATTTGGAGTGACATTTGTCAGCGAGCACACCAGTCAGCGTCTCCTCACTCATCTTTGCACGAAGATATGCATTGACCTCATCACTGACTATATAACAATATTTCTATATGTGGTTAAAGCAGCACTAAGTAAAACATTTTATACCTTCATAAAATGTTTTCAAAACTTTTGAGATGATACATGGACTTACAACTAGTTAAATGACCCCTCTGTCACTTCCTGAGGGGATCTGCATCGCTTTTACCTGCACTTAACAACTTTGAAGAGGTTGGGAGGAACTCTGCCACACAAAAAACTACACATGTGCAGACTTGCTTTACGGCATACGTCACTCCCCCTTTCCGCATTCGTTACAAAGACGAAAGTCGGTGCGAACGCCTACGTGCAAATACTGCTATCATGGCAGAAGCTGCAAAACAACCAAAGAAAGGAAAAGTTGTGTCTAAAGAGATGAAAAAAAAATGAAAATGGAGGCGGCCTGTAAAAAAAGACAGTCAAGAATCAACATTGGCTCCGCTTTCATTCAATGGTGTGAGCTCAAAGACGGGAGATTTCAGACCGATGCTGCCTTGGCGCTGTTCCTGCTATGCTAGTGAGTGCTTTTTGATGCTAAAATCAAAATGATCATAGCTATTGGAAATGTGTGTGGTAGCCAATAAAAAGCTACCACTGGCGGTAGCAACATCAACCAAAATGGAAAGTTCTTAAGTGGGGCAGACCGTGTCTGTAATTAGCAACTTTTCCTTTCAAACCTTTGTGTGGATCATGATTAATTCTTCATCTAAACGGGAAGATATGAACATCCATCATCACCACAGTCATCACCACAGTGAGAGCAGACATTGTTCAGCAATCTATCGTTGCATTATGTTCGTAGTTTGTATTTCTTGTTAAAAGAGGCATTTGTAATAGTCTGGCCAGAAATGGCACTGCAATCACGGTCAACATTCTGTAGTCCCCTCCCCCACTCCCTGACTGAGGTTTCCAGATACGCAGCAGAATCTGGGATCATAATAGCTGAATAGACAAGCATTTTGTCAAAAAACAAATCTCTAATCAACACATTTTATTACAGAAATTAGGCTATTTTCAAGAAGTACGTCATGCCTGCGTAAAATATCACAACAAATATCAATCATATGGTTATTGTCAGTACTATCAGAAAAAAAGACTAAAACAAACTACAACCAACGCTAGAAATTGTTGTACTGGTGAAAATAAGTAGAACATGCTTAGCAGCCTAATGTATGCCTAAAAAGGGGCTATTTGACCAAGGTATGCCTATAGGCTACTGTTTCAAACGTTTCAGACTGTCATATAATTTGGTACATGTAGTCCACAATATGCAAACACAAATGAGGAATTATTTTTTCATTTGATTTGGCTGTCTTCATACGTTTCACATTACTTGATGTTAGCCGTGCTAATGTTGGAACCCATTTCCTCAGCGTATCAGCATATTGAGAACGAAATAGGTACTGACACTAACCATATCCACATAGGTTTTATTTGTCGAAAATATATTAGGGAACGTGAAGGCGTTTGAAATTGAGGATAATTATTTTAAGTTGGAAACGGGGTTTAGAGAAGCTGAAGTCTGTAGAGTGACTTGTGACCAAACAGGAGATAGTTGCAGTAGTCCAGATGAGAGGTGACTATGGACCAGAATGGCAGCAGTATGTGGGGGTAAAGGATGGGCGAATTAATACTGTGTAGATAACAGTAAGCAGACTGGGTAATGCTGTTTGTGTGGGCTTGTAAAGAGAGTGTGCTGTTGAGGAATTGCCAGGAATAACGGACAAGCTGTTGGTTTTGGCTAGAATGGGTTTTGTACCTTACAAGTAGGATTTCGTTTTTTTTCTGCACTATGTCGGCTAAGGTTATCCAGGCTATATCCCACCTAACCTTATCCTTGTCCAAACATACACAATGCCACCGTTTAAGAACCTCTCCCCCAACCGTCCGCCGGCGCGACACGACCTAGTACGCATGCGCAAAAAAAAAAACACGTGCAACATAGTCACCTCTGACCTGGAAGTGTGTTCTTACACTGTATTTAACATCTAGACAAGGAAATGTGAATCAATTGCCTCATTTAATGGAGCCAAATTGATTGCTACCAAGAAGGAATTTTAAACTTAGTTGAATGTAGTGAAATTAATTATACAAACCCTGTTTCCATATGAGTTGGGAAATTGTGTTAGATGTAAATATAAATGAAAAAGTGACAAATAAGTTGGGAAAGTTGGCAATAAATACTGATAAATTTGAGGAATGCACATCAAACACTTATTTGGAACATCGCACAGGTGTGCAGGCTAGTTGGGAACAGGTAGGAGCCATGATTGGGTATAAAAACAGCTTCCCAAAAAATGCTCAGTCTTTCACAAGAAAGAATGGGGCAAGGTACACCCCTTTGTCCACAACTGCGTCGGCAAATAGTCAAACAGTTTAAGAACAACGTTTCTCAAAGTGCAATTGCAAGAAATTTAGGGATTTCAACATTTACGGTGCATAATATCATCAAAAGGTTCAGAGAATCTGGAGAAATCACTACACGTAAGTGGCAAGGCCGGAAACCAACATTGAATGACCGTGACCTTCGATCCCTCAGACGGCACTGTATCAAAAACCGACATCAATTTCTAAAGGATGTCACCACATGGGCTCAGGAACACTTCAGAAAACCACTGTCACTAAATACAGTTCGTCGCTACATCTGGAAGTGCAAGTTAAAGCTCTACTATGCAAAGCAAAAGCCATTTTTCAACAACATCCAGAAACGCCGCCGGCTTCTCTGGGCCTGAGATTATCAAAGATGGACTGATGCAAAGTGGAAAAGTGTTCTGTGGTCTGACAAGTCCACATTTCAAATTTTGGGGGGAAATATTCGATATCGTGTCATCCGAACCAAAGGGGAAGCGAACCATCCAGACTGTTATCGACGCAAAGTTCATAAGCAAGCATCTGTGATGATATGGGGCTGCTTTAGTGCCCAAGGCATGGGTAATTTACACATCGATGAAGGCACAATTAATGCTGAAATGTACATACAGGTTTTGGAAAAACATATGCTGCCATATAAGCGTCATCTTATTTCAGTAACACAATGCCAAGCCACATTCAGCACGTGTTACAACACGTGCTGAATGTGGAGTGCGGGTACTTTCCTGGCCCGCCTGCAGTCCAGATCTGTCTCTCATCGAAAATGTGTGGCGCATTATGAAGCGGGAAATACGACAGCTAAGACCCCGGACTGTTGAACGACTGAAGTTCTACATAAAACAAGAATGTGAAAGAATTCCACTTTCAAAGCTTCAACAATTAGTTTCCTCAGTTCCCCAACGTTTATTGAGTGTTGTTAAAAGAAAAGGTGGTGTAACACAATGGTGAACATGCCCTTTCCCAACTACTTTGGCACGTGTTGCAGCCATGAAATTCTAAGTTAATTATTATTTGTAAAAAATAAAGTTTATGAGTTTGAACATCAAATATCTTGTCTTTGTAGTGCATTCAATAAAATATGGGTTGAAAAGGATTTGCAAATCATTGTATTTTGTTTATATTTACATCTAGCACAATCTCCCAACTCATATGGAAACAGGGTTTGTTTTTATTGATCACTTTTCTCTACTGACCCAAAGCGCTTTACATAGTGAAACCCATTACCTAACTTACATTTTTAAACCAGTGTGGGTGGCACTGGTAGCAAGTGGGTAAAGGACACAACGGCTGTGTCTAGAATGGAAGAAGCGGGGATCAAACCTAGGACCTTCAGGTAGCGGGCATGGCCACTCTACAAACCGAGCTACGCTGCCCATATAACTTAAATTGCAAATATAATATCACAATAGCATTCATTTCTCAACCACCTATTGTTGTTTTTTTTAAATAACATATTATTTCACTACATTGTAGGAATATTGATAGTTTTGCTCTATTTGTAATTATTTGTACATGCTTAATATACATATCATGATTTTAAGTTGCACTATAAGAGTATTTTTTGACTCATTTCAGGGGTTAATCTGCTTTGTGATACTAAGAAATTAGAATTAGAAGCATTAATCGTCATTGAACAACAACATATACAACAAAACTGAAATGCAAAGCTACAAATCAACCATAGCTTCTTAATTTTAACAATGTTTGAGTGTCAATTCTGACTATATAGAGCTTTTAAAAACTAATGCATTCCTAAAACTATTTTTGTTTTCATGTATACTGTATGTTTTACACAAGAAGAAAATAGTTTCTTGTTTGTTCTCTTTTTTTAAACTTAACCTTTTCCTAAAACAACAAGGATAATAATAATAATAATAATAATAATAATAACTGTAATATTGCAAACTATATTAACACGTACATCTACATGGAGAGTTTAAAACAGTTCTCATTTCAAAATGTCTGCAAATTTTCAAATGTTTACTTTTTTTAATATTGTTATTATTATTTTGTGTCAATTTGGCATATACTTAAGAGCGGAGCATCCCCCAAATTTCCTCACTGAATAAAATAATATTTTTTAAGGCGATTGTTTACTTATTGACTAGGGTAAAGGGCTAGTCCTCCTCTTTAACAACTGCAAACAATCCACTGTACAGTATCTACCTACCTGTATATACCTGCATATACTGTACATCAGAATGGCCTTTTACAAGTTTAATTAACCATAACATATAAAGGAGCAAATGTTACGGCAACAGCGAGAGTCTTGGAGAATTAATAAAAAGTGATTTGCTTTTTAACTAATTTGTTTTCTTTTTCCTGAATATATGATAACTTAATTTGGCGTCATGTTACATTACAGCAGGGGTCACCAACCTTTTTGAAACCAAGAGCTACTTCTTGGGTACTGATTAATGCGAAGGGCTACCAGTTTGATACACACTTAAATAAATTGCCAGAAATAGCCAATTTGCTCAATTTACCTTTAATATATATATATATATATATATATATATATATATATATATATATATATATATATATATATATATATATATATATATATATATATATATATATATATATATATATATATATATATATATATATATATATATATATATATATATATATATAAATATATATATATATATATATATATATATATATATATGTATATACAAATGGGTATTTCTGTCTGTCATTCCGTCGTACATTTTTTTTCCTTTTACAGAAGGTTTTTTGTAGAGAATAAATGATGAAAAATACACTTAATTGAACGGTTTAAAAAAGGAGAAAACAGGAAAAAAAATGAAAATTTAATTTTGAAACATAGTTTATCTTCAATTTCGATTCTTTAAAATTCAAAATTCGACCGAAAAAAAGAAGAGAAAAACTAGCTAATTTGAATCTTTTTGAAAACATTTAAAAAAGAATTTATGGAACATCATTAGTAATTTTTCCTGATTAAGATTAATTTTGGAATTTTAAAGACATGTTTTAATTAGGTTAGAATCCAATCTGCACTTTGTTAGAATATATAACAAATTGGACCAAGCTATATTTCTAAGAAAGACAAATCATTACTTCTTCTAGATTTTCCAGAACAAAAATGTTGAAAGAAATTCAAAAGACTTTGAAATAAGATTTCAATTTGATTCTACAGATTTTCTAGATTTGCCACAATATTTTTTTTTAATTTTAATCATAATAAGTTTGAAGAAATATTTCACAAATATTCTTCATCAAAAAAACAGAAGCTAAAATAAAGAATAAATTAAAATGTACGTATTATTCTTTACAATAAAAAGAAAAATACTTGAACATTGATTTAAATTGTCAGGAAAGAAGAGGAAGGAATTTAAAAGGTAAAAAGGTATATGTGTTTAAAAATCCTAAAATCATGTTTGATGTTGTATTTTTTCTCTAAAATTGTCTTTCTGAAAGTTATAAGAAGCAAAATAAAAAAAATAATGAATTTATTTAAACAAGTGAAGACCAAGTCTTTAAAATATTTTCTTAGATTTTCAAATTCTATTTGAGTTTTGTCTCTCTTAGAATTAAAAATGTAGAGTAAAGCGAGACCAGCTTGTTAGTAAATAAATAAAATGTAAAAAAATAGAGGCAGCTCACTGGTAAGTGCTGCTATTTGAGCTATTTTTAGAACAGAACCAGCGGGCGACTCATCTGGTCCTTATGGGCGACCTGGTGCCCGCGGGACCCGCGTTGGTGACCCCTGCATTACAGCATATCACTTGTAATACACTGTGTACAACGCTATTACTTAAAAAGGCTTAAACAATTTAATGTTATATGGATGCTTTATTTAATTAACGCCAACATTTTTGACAGGAATCCACTTTAGTCCTTTTTCAAACACTTTTCTGGTGACATTACAAGAGAAGTAATCAGGCTTTCTTTTAGCTTCAATGTGTGGACTGACCACCGATCAATATTATTTGTTTTTCTTCTTGTAGGAACATCGATAATTCATCAACCTTTCCATATATTAGGAAATAATTGAAATAATTTAAAGTGCATTGTGTTTGTACTACTGTCTAGTCCAGGGATATGTTCTCCTAATGTCATAAAGCCATCACTACAAGGCAGCATCCGGCCCCGTATAGCTACATATTTATGTGCACATGCAAAGTCTACTTTCAGGTAAGTGTTTTCATATCGAGGTTCATAATATATCTCCAATAATAATATACATATGATAGTAAAACATGTACTTGCAGAGTAAATCTGCATAAACAGTACCGTGTGTCAAACTAGCAGTGTATTTAGCTATCTTTAAATACTTTGTATACATTGTCCTTCCATAAAAAATTTTATGGTTAGCATTTAAGAAACTAGTCAAATATGAGATACTGTTAAACAAGAAACTATTCAAATATGAGGTACTGTAAAACAGGTTGGTCAGATAAATAACGCGGTTTCAGATAGCATTTTTAAAAGTGGATAAAGGTGAGTGAATAACAAAAAAAAGTTATGGTTAAGGGTTGGTTTGTTTACATATTTTAGTAACACCAAAAAAAAAAAAAACAGTTTAGAAACGTTTTTTTGCAAGAGTGGAAAAAATCTTCGCAAAGTGAAAAGTACATGTTCACAGTTTACATTCTAAGTAAATGGATAAAAAAAAAAAAGTTAGCACTCATGGGAAATTATTTTGTAAATTTGGAAAAAAATATGCAAGGACGGGGGAAAAAGGATTTGAAAAAAATGGTATCAAAAATGGTTAGGATTAATGTTTAAGAATGTGTACACCGATGATGTACTTCGAACCAAGTTGGTTGGAAAAAAAATTTCTAATTAATCAAGGACGAAAAATTCTATTTTTAGCATTTATGCTAGTAAAATATTATAAAATAGGAGATATATAATCTTAGAGAAAAATGTAATTTAAAACATTTGTATGCACGTACAAGACTTAAGACCTTCAGTATATCAGTATGTGGAATTAAATTATGGAATTGATTAAGCAAAGAAATCAAACAATGTACTAATATGATCCACTTCAAGAAACTCTTCAAACTTAAAGTGTTTACAAAGTACAAAGAAGAAGTACCATGATTAACATTCTGAATTGATCTCATCCATTCATGCATTCTCAAAATAATCTTACTCATCTCATCATATGAAATATAACTTATTTCAACAATTATGATTTATTTATTTATTTTTGTTGAGATTAATCATGGAGTATTTTGTGAATAAATTGACAACAGGAAGTGAACAAAAGCTTTAGCAACTGTTATGTAAAAGAAAAAGGGGTAGGATTAAATAAGCTCTGCTTCTTCGTACTCCTTTTCGTTGAAAAGAGAAACTGGAAATTGTGATGTACCATGTTGTATGTTTGCATGTTCAAAATAAACTCAAACTCAACTCAACTCAACTCAAATATTGACACTGCATGTAAAGTTTTGAAGAAGAATATTAATTTTGTAGTAATAGTTTTAAACTTTATTTTTGTGAATTGTATGTCTATTTTTTGTGTGGAAGTTTTTTTATAATGAGGTGCAACTATTTAGGCATATGTGTGGCGCTTTGGACTATTTTTATTGGGTTTGCCAGCAGATTGAATGTTGACGGTGGCGTGGCGGCGTACATGAGGATCACCTACAGCTGGGGGATATTGCTTGAACTGCAACCACAGACAGCGGGCAAAGCAAATCCGCCCAATTTCCCACTTGCTATAGAGCAATAACCTGGCAAGGACAGATGAAATATCACACACAAAGCGCTGAAAAAAGAGGAAATACAGACTGCATAACCGACATCGACTATCCTTCTCTCTAATGTTCAATGCATCCGTAATAAAATGGACAAACAACGCTTACGCAAGGTGCAAGCGTGATTTTAGGAGCACATGCTTGCGGCCTTTACAGAGCTGTGGCAGCAACACGGATCTACACCTCAGCAGCATCGGGCGCCCCGTCCAGACGCACCGGCCGCCTCGCATAATGAACAAATCTTGAAAAGGCGCGGTATGATTTTTTACATCAATGAGAGGTACTATACTGACGGCACAGTTTGGGAGGAAATATGCACCCCTGACTTTGAGCTGGGCATCACGGTGGAAGAGGGGTTAGTGTGTCTGCCTCACAATACAAAGGTCTTGCAGTCTTGGGTTCAATCCCAGGCTGGGGATCTTTCTGTGTGGAGTTTGTATGTTCTCCCCGTGAATGCGTGGGTTCCCTCCGGGTACTCCGGCTTCCTCCCACTTCCAAAGACATGCACCTGGGGATAGGTTGATTGGCAACACTAAATTGGCCCTAGTGTGTGAATGTGAGTGTGAATGTTGTCTGTCTATCTGTGTTGGCCCTGCGATGATGTGGGGAGTTGTCCATTGTGTACCCCGCCTTCCGCCCAATTGTAGCTGAGATAGGCGCCAGCGCCCCCCGCGACCCCAAATGGGAATAAGCGGTAGAAAAAGGATGGATGGATGGATGGATGGATGACTTTGAGCCTTTATTGGGATGGGATGGCTCGGTTGGTAGAGTGGCCGTGCCAGCAACTTGAGGGTTCCAGGTTCGATCCCCGCTTCCAGCCGTTGTGTCCTTGGGCAAGACACTTTACCCACCTGCTCCCAGAGCCACCCACACTGGTTTAAATGTAACTTAGATATTGGGTTTCACTATGTAAAGCGCTTTGAGTCACTTGAGAAAAGTGCTATATAAATGTAATTCACTTCACTTCACTATTCATTTCACTTTGGTCTTTTTACTTTTCACCCATCTACATACGATACAGCTGAGGGCCGGCATCTTGACAGTCACCCAGCTTATCGCGGACTTAACCCACTGACCGGATTTTTCTCTCCTGACTATGGTTGTGCAGTGTACCGGTAATGGAATAGTATCGCAATACTAACGAATCAAAAACGGTACTACACTCTGTTTGAAAAGTACAGGTTCCGGGGAATGACGATGCGTCGTCACGTCACGGTATTGCTGGTTTTGCGAGCAGACGAGCATGTTTGACAGAGCATAATAACGGAGAACTTACAAAAAGAAACTGTGTGTAGACAGAAAAAGGAGAACGTACGCATTTTGGCCCAAAAACTAACATCCATCCATCCATCCAATTTCTACCACTTATTCCCTTTTGGGGTCGCGGAGGGCGCTGGCGCCTATCTCAGCTGCAATCGGGCGGAAGGCGGCGTACACTCTGGACAAGTCGCCAACTCATCGCAGGGCCAACACAGATAGACAGACAACATTCACAATATATAACATTGAAACACCCTCAGGAAGAGGTGCTTTAAGAAATGGCTAGGTTGCTCGTGGCTAATATCTATTTGCCGTCGGCAGTGTTTTAGCTTCTTCTAAATCACTAATCCTCACTCCCGTGGCGACAAATAAAGTACGCCTCTTACAAATATCATCCCTGCAGGACGAGGAATAGCTAAACACGCTTCACTACACACGGCAGGAGGACACGATAGCTAACTACTAACAGCAAGCTAGCAACCTGAATGTAAACAAATGCCACGGGTGAATCTACACCTGACATCCACTGTAAAGATACCAAGTACAATAGCGTATCTAGTCGATACTACTATGGTTACATCGATATTTTCTATCGTCACAAAATCTTTTTTCCTTTTTTTAAAAATATTGTGTTTATTAACTCAGAAAATACATCCCTGAACACATGAGGACTTTGAACATGACCAATGTATGATCCTGTAACTACTTGGTATCAGATAAATAACTAAATTTGTGGTATCATCCAAAACTGATGTAAAGTATCAAAAAACAGAAGAATATCACTCAGCATCAATGGTTGGAATTGAGGATTAAATCACCAAAAAGGATTCCGGGGCGCGGCCCCCGCTGCTGCTCGCTGCTCCCCTCACCTCCTAGGGGGTGATCACGGGTGATGGGTCAAATGCAGAGAACAATTTCACCACACCTAGTGTGTGTGAGGGATAATCTTGGGTACTTTAACTTTTGACTATTACATTTTAACAGAAGTGTTGACAGAACATGTTAGAAAAGAAAGTAAGCAGATATCTACAGTAAATGAACAAGTGGATTAATAATAATTTTTTACAGCCTGTCCCTAATTATTTTGACAAAATAATAGAATGGAAAATGATACAATAAAACTGCATATGTCAGCTGACTAATTTTAGGAGCCTTTGTTTGCTTACTTACTACTAAAAGACAAGTTGTCTAGTATGTTCACTATTTTATGTAAATACAAAATTGTTGAATATATGTTTTGTGTACTGTAAGATTTTTTGTCAAAATAAAGCCAATAATGCAATTTTTGGGTGATCCCCCTTATTTAGAAAAGTAGCGAAAAGTATTGAAATACATTTTGATGCCGGTACTAAAATATTGGTATCGAGACAACACTACCCCTGACAAATTTATTCTTGGGGGTATTTAATAAGTGTCAGCTGATGTCAGCGTCTCCTCTACTCAACAGCCATTAAAAGCTTAGAACCCTCCAAATATATTACACAATATACATCCATTCATACATGATATTACTTTCATTGACTTTCACGTAAATAACACTCTTTTTAAGTCTTGCGACTTTTATTTTATTTTCTAGTAGTAGGGCTTTCCTCGCAGTCAACTTATTTTGTTTTCACTTCATCAAAATGCGCATGCAAGTGATGTCGAGGCCACATTGGGACCTGTGAGCGTTTACACTGGGGTCTGGAAAAAATCACATTTTACTTGCAGTGTCAGATTTAAAAAAAAAAATCAGATTTGGGCCACTTTGGCCTGCAGTGTAAACGTAGTCTTACACAGGGAGCTTGCAGGAAAGGACTGAGATACTGTAAGTAGAAAGCTCAAAGAGTTTATAGTACAAGGCAGAACACAAATATATCAGTGGAGATCTTTGGGCACCTTGGAAAGGACAAAAAGCAATGACCTCCATCTCTCAGTGAAGTGGATCAGTGAAAAAAAAATTGAGAGAATGAATATGGCTGACCTCCCATTTAATAGTTTTGATTCTTGCTTTGAAAAGAATGACTTTTCTGATAACATTTCCCTCCTCAAAGAATCTCTTACCCCTGATCCAAACATGATCATAAAGCAGAATCATGATAAAGTTAAAGGCCTACTGAAATGAGACTTTCTTATTTAAACGGGGATAGCAGGTCCACTCTATGTGTCATACTTGATCATTTTGCGCTATTGCCATATGTTTGCTGAAAGGATTAAGTAGAGAACATCCACGATAAAGTTCACAACTTTTGGTGTTAAAAGAAAAGCCCTGCCTCTACCGGAAGTCGCAGACGATGCCGTCACAAGTGTAATGGCTCCTCACATATTCACATTGTTTTAAATGGGAGCCTCCAACAAAAAGTGCTATTCGGACCGAGAAAACAACAATTTCCCCATTAATTTGAACGAGGATGAACGATTCGTGTTTGAAGATATTGATAACGACGGTCTAGAAAAAAAATATATAATATAAAATTAAAAGAAATTAAAAACACGATTGCATTGGGACGGATTCCGATGTTTTTAGACACATTTACTAGTTTAATTCTGGGAAACTATTGTGTTGCTACTGTTTTAGTGAATTAAATAGTACCTGATAGTCGGAAGGGTGTCTCCACGGGTGTCTTGACGCCAATGTTTCAGGGGAGTCGACGGCAGCTATGGAGTTGAGTTGAGTTGAGTTGAGTTTGAGTTTATTTCGAACATGCAAGCATACAACATGATACATCACAATTTCCAGTTTCTCTTTTCAACATGTTCGAAAAGGAGGAGGAAGAAGCAGAGCTTATTTAATCCTACCCCTTTTCTTTACATAACAGTTGCTAAAACTTTTGTTCACTTCCTGTTCTCAATGTATTCACAATGTATACTCCATAAGTAATAAGTAATCACCATACAAATAAATAAATAAATAAATAATTGCTCAAGTAAGTTTTATTCCATACGATGAGATAAATCTGATTATTTTGAGAATGAATGGGTGAGTAAAATCAGAATGTTTATCATGGTTCTTCATTTTTGTACTTTGTAAACACTTCCAGTTTGAAGAGTTTCTTGAAGTGGATCATATTAGTACATTGTTTGATTGCTTTGCTTAATCCATTCCATAATTTAATTCCACATACTGATATACTGAAGGTCTTAAGTGTTGCACGTGCATACAAATGTTTTAAATTACATTTTTCTCTAAGATTATATTTCTCTTCTTTTGTTGAGGAGAATTGTTGTATATTCTTGGGAAGCAGGTTATAGTTTGCTTTGTGTATAATATTAGCTGTTTGCAATTCCACTATGTCGTGGAATTTCAGTATATTTGATTCAATAAATAAAGGGTTTGTATGTTCTCTATACCCAACATTATGTATTATTCTAACTGATCTTTTTTGTAACACTGTTAGTGAATGAAGTGTTCTTTTGTAATTATTTCCCCATATTTCTACACAGTAACTCAGATATGGTAACACTAGTGAGCAGTAGAGAATATAAAGTGATTTTTGGTCTAGAACATATTTGGCTTTATTCATTATTGATGTATTTCTTGCAACTTTATGTTGTATATTTTTTACATGAGATTTCCAGTTCAATTTATCATCAATCATTATACCTAGAAATGTGGTTTCATTTACTCTTTCAATTTCTACTCCGTCTATTTGTACTATTTGTATTTGTGTTTGACTTTCTTTTCTACTGTTACCAAATAGCATTATTTTAGTTTTACTGAGATTCAATGATAGTCTGTTTTTGTCAAGCCATTTTTTTAATTTGTTCATTTCTTCTGGTATTATTTGTATTATCTTCTGAGTGTTCTCTCCTGAACAAAAGGCTGTTGTATCATCCGCAAATAATACTAACTTTAAATCTCTTGTAACTTTACAAATGTCATTTATATAGAGATTGAATAATTTAGGTCCTAGTATTGATCCCTGAGGTACACCAAAGGAAATATTTAGCATTGTAGAAGTGTGTTCGCCTAGCTTCACGTATTGTTTCCTGTTCGTTAGATAACTTCTTATCCAATTTAAGACTAACCCTCTGATGCCATATCGTTCCAGTTTTTTTATTAAAATATTGTCATTTATTGTGTCAAATGCTTTAGTTAGATCCATAAACATTGCTGCCGCACATTTTTTACTATCTATTGCATTGGTAATTTCTTCTGTGATTTCAATTAAAGCCATTGAAGTTGAAACATTAGCTCTGTATCCATATTGGTTGTCTTCGAGTATTCTATATTTATTTATGAAACTCTCTAATCTGTTATTGAACAGTTTTTCAATGATTTTAGAAAATTGTGGAAGTAAAGAAACAGGTCTATAATTTGTAAATAGATGTTTATCACCAGTCTTATAAATTGGTGCAACTTTAGCTATTTTCATTTTGTTTGGAAATGTACCTGTTTGAAATGATAGGTTACTAATATACATTAATGGTCCTGAGATCTCATCAATCACCTTTTTTATCGTATCCATATCAATTCAATTACAATCAGTTGAAGTCTTTGATTTACATTTTTTCACAATTTTAACTATTTCCTCCTGTGTCACATTACTGAGGAACATGGAGTTGGGATTTCGCTCTATGGTATCATAATAGTCCTCAATTGAAACTGGGTCTGGAATCCTTTCTTCCAATTTTGGTCCAATATTTACAAAGTAGTTATTAAAGCTTTCAACTACTTCCTTTATGTTGTCATTATGTTTATTTCTGTCTAAGAAGTAATGGGGTCAATCCCTCTTAGTGCCATTTTTTATAATGGTATTGAGAATGCCCCATGTTGCTCTCATATTATTTTTGTTCCTTTCCAATAATTCACTGTAATATTATTTTCTACATGATCGTAGTATGTTTGTTAACTTGTTTTTATAGTTTTTGTACTTAACTTCTGCCTCTGTAGTTCTTTGTACAATAAATTTTCTATATAGCGTATTCTTCTTCTTACAAGCATTTTTTCATCCTTTTGTCATCCATGGTTGATTATTCTTTCTCTGTTTACTACTGAGTTGTCTCCATGGACAATGTTTGTCATAAAGTATTATGAACTTGTTTAAGAAATGTTCGTATGCTTCATCAACCTCTTCTTCATTGTACACATTGTCCCAATCTTGCTTTTGTAGCTCCATTTTAAAAGCAATCATCCTCTTCTCTGTGCACAGTCTTTGAAATGTCCTTTTGTCTTCCGTGTTCTTTTGGCAGTTTCCATCATATATTGTAAAAACTGGCAGATGATCACTAACGTCGGTTATAAGTAAACCACTTGTAGTGTTATTATCAAAATCATTAGTAAAAATATTATCAATAAGCGTGGCACAGTGTCCTGTGATTCAGCTTGGCTTTGTGATTTTAGGATATAAACTGATGCTGTACATTGTATCAACGAAGTCATCAATAAACTTTTGCTTGTTAGGGTTCAATAAGTCAATATTAAAGTCACCGCATAAGAAAATTATTTTTTTACCATTGTCCATGTAAGTTGCCTTGATCCATTCTTCAAATGTTTCTATACTTGAATTAGGTGATCGGTATATACAAATAATTACTATGTTTTTGCTATTTTCCTGACATATTTCAATGGTAATACATTCTAAGATATTACTTACAGCAAATGACATGTTTTTTACCACTTTGTAGTTCAGGTTCTTCATCACATACACAGCTACTCCTCCTCCATTTTTGTTGGTTCTGTTAATATAGTTTAGTTCATATCCTTCCAGATCAAAATCTATTCCTTTTTTATCATCAATCCATGTTTCTGTGATGGCGATCACTTTGAAGGGTTCGTTGATGTGTTCCAAAAAGTTCTTAATGTTGTTGTAGTTTGCAGACAAGCTTCTGCTATTAAAATGAATAATTGACAATTTGTTGTCACTTTTAATGTTACTATTATATTGCTCATCTGTGTAATAAAAACAATTATTACTAATGTGGGAAAAAAAATATATATCTGGATCTATATCGTTTTCCAAATCCTGGTTTTTGTGCTCTTTGTTGCAGAAGTTTTGTAGTTCCATATTTCCTTGCTCAACAATCTTTGATGTCGTTTCAATAATCTGGACGGCACAAGCTCAGCTTTTCTCCGGTAAGAACTGACTTTTTAACCACAATTTTCTCACCGAAACCTGCTGGTTGTCATTTGGTAGGGATCCATGTTGGCTTGACCGCGCTGTGATCCATAGGAAAGTTTCACCTCCAGGAACTTTAAACAAGGAATCACCGTGTGTTTGTGTGGCTAAAGGCTAAAGCTTCCCAACTCCATCTTTCTACTGTGACTTCTCCAATATTAATTGAACAAATTGCAAAAGATTCAGCAACACAGCTCTCCAAAATACTGTGTAATTATGCCGTTAAAGCAGACGACTTTTAGCTGTATGTGTGTGCAGCGCTCATACTTCCTAAAAACCTGTGACGTCTTGCGTACACGTCATCATTACACGACGTTTCGAAGACGAAACTCCCGGGAAATTTAAAATTGTAATTTAGTAAACTAAAAAGGCCGTATTGGCATGTGTTGCAATGTTAATATTTCATCATTGATATATAAACTATCAGACTGCGTGGTGGGTAGTAGTGCGTTTCAGTAGGCCTTTTAAGTACCACTGATAATCACACACACATTAGGTGTGGTGAATTACCCTCTTCATTTGACCCATCCTCTTGTTCCATTCCCTGGGAGGTGAGGGGAGCAATGAGCGCAGGGAATCTTTTTGGTGATTTAAACCCAAATTCCAACCCTTGATGCTGAGTGCCAAGCGGGGAGGTAATGGGTCCCATTTGTATAGTCTTTGGTATGACTCAGCCGGGGTTTTGAACTCACAACCTGCCGATCTCAGGGCGGACACCACAAAGCCACTGAGCTATGTTAGAGAGCTTTTAAAACGGTTCAAAATAAGGATGGCCCCTGGTCCAGACCGTCTTTGTAGGCGCACTCTCCAATATTGTGCTGACCAACTTTGCAGTGTCCTCCAACATACAGTATACTTCAAATGTTGCTGGACTGTAACCAGATTCCTGGCAAGGAATCTTCAACAGTGATCCCTATCCCAAAAACAGGTACATCTTAAACAACTTAGTGATTTTAGAGCAGTTGCATTAACATCATTAATATTAAAAATCTTTGACAAACTATTTGAGAAAATTGTTAAAGGCCTGTTCATGTCTTCCATAGAAGGACTTGATCCACTACAATGTGCCTGTCAAGCAGGGGGAGATGCAGATGATGCAGAGCTTTTCATACTCAACCACCTCTACAAACACTTAGAGAAACCACAAGCTCTTATTCGCTGATTTTTCTTAAGCATTTAACACAATGCAGCCACATCTCTTAAAGAGGTTTGCGCATCTAGTTGAATTGTCTCAGCTTCTTCTGTTACGGATTTTAGACTTTTGAACTGGCATAGAGCAAAGAATTTCTGGGAATGGCGGTCTCTCTGATGCTGTAACCATCTGCACGGGTTCACCCCAAGGATGTGTCCTTTCACCCTTACCTCTATCAGATTGTGGTTAGAGTGTTTGCCCTGAGACTGGAAGGTCGTGAGTTCATAAAAAGACTATACAAATGGGACCCATTAACTTCCTGCTTGGCACTCAGCATGAAGGGTTGGAATTGGGGGTTAAATCACCAAAATGATTACGGAGCGCGGGCCCTGCTGCTGCTCACTGCTCCTCTCACCTCTCAGGGGGTGGAACAAGGGGCTGAGTCAAATGCAGAGGGTAATTCACCAACACCTAGTGTGTGTGTGTGACTATCAGTGGTACTTTAACTTTAACTATACATTTTCTGGTGACACGGCATTCTTTCCCTTCTCTATGGTTCACTCGGTAGGTTGTGAGTTCAAACCCAGGCCGAGTCATACCATAGACCAGTGGTTCTCAAATGGGGGTATGCGTACCCCTGGGGGTACTTGAAGGTATGCCAAGGGGTACGTGAGATTTTTCAAAAATATTCTAAAAATAGCAACAATTCAAAAATCCTTTATAAATATATTTTTTTAATAATACTTCAACAAAATATGAATGTAATTTCATAAACTGTGAAAAGAAATGCAACAATGCAATATTTAGTGTTGACAGCTAGATTTTTAGTGGACATGTTCCATAAATATTGATGTTAAAGATTTATTTTTTTGTGAAGAGATGAATTAGGAATTAGAATTAAGCTCATGAATCCAGATGGATCTCTATTACAATCCCCAAAGAGGGCACTTTAAGTTTATGATTACTTCTATGTGTAGAAATCTTTATTAATAATTGAATCATTTGTTTATTTTTCAACAAGTTTTTAGTTATTTTTATATCTTTTTTTTCCAAATAGTTCAAGAGAGACCACTACAAATGAGCAATATTTTGCACTGGTTTACAATTTAAAAAATCAGAAACTGATGACATAGTGCTGTGCTTTACTTTTTTATCTCTTTTTTTCAACCAAAAATGCTTTGCTCTGATTAGGGGGTACTTGAATAAAAAAAATGTTAACAGGGGGTACATCACTGAAAAAAGGTTGAGAACCACTGCCATAGACTATAAAAATGGGACCCATTACCTCCCTGCTTGGCACTCAGCATTAAGGGTTGGAATTGGGGGTTTAAATCACCAAAAACGATTCCCAGGCACGGCACCGCGCTGCTGCTCACTGGTCCCCTCACCTCCCAGGGGGTGAACAAGGGGATGGGTCAAATGCAGAGGATAAATTTCACCACACCTAGAGTGTGTGTGACAATCATTGATACTTTAACCTTTTAACTTTAACAATCAAAGCATGTGAACACCCTAACTAATTTATCTCATGGTATGACTGTGACTTTTTGGATTTAAGTGTATGTCACGACCAGGACTTGGGCGTGGATTGTTTTTCTGAGGCAAAGGAAAGTTGGCATGGGCAAGACGTGAATTTAAGTACATAATTTATTTTAACATTAACAACCTACAAAAAAAGAAAGCAAACAAAAGGCGCGCACAATGGCGGAGAACAAACTTGAGTAAATAAAACAAAAACTTGCACTATGGCATGAATAACGAAAACACTCACTGTGACTGTGACAAGGGTATGATAAAAAAGCAGCATGGATATCATGGGTGCAGAAGGTGATGTTGCCAGGACGAAGAACAGAAACAGACAGTTTAAATAGCAGTGACATAATCAGTGAAAACAGGTGCAAGACATGAGGACAGGTGAAAACAAACCAGGAAGTGCAAAAACAGGAACTGAGTGTCCAAAAAACAAAACATAATCACACAGACATGACAGTGTATCCAAAATCAAATAAGAAAATTCCTACAGTGTGCATCATACATAACAAAAAAGTTTATATCGTTTCATCATATAAATACTTGGTGATTTATTTGGACGACCAGTAAATGATGTAAACAGATTTTTTTTAGTGAAGCGAATACAACAGAGAATTCATCTTCTCAGGAAACTAAATTATTTCTCTGTCAGGACTGTTATACTTTGGCGTTTTTATTAGGCGTTTATTGAGAGCCGTATGTGTTTTTCTTTTATTTGTTGGTTTCACTGTCTTTCAGTCAAAGACAAAAACAGCCTGACTAGTATTGTTAAGTCTTGCTCTAAGATTACCGGAGTAAAACTAAGAGACTGATACGTCCTCTACAATCAGCAAATCCTCCAAAAAGCAGGGAGCATTTTAGCCTCCCCAAGTCATGTGCTTGGGGGGTAATTCTCTCTGTTGTCTTCAGGGGGACGTTATGCCCTTCTTATGTGGAAAACAAATTGTTTCTCCAAATCATTCGTCCCCTCTGCACTCAGACTGTTAAACCTTTAAATTCTTTAGAGGGTTTATACATTACTATACATTCTTAGCTTCATGTTGTTGTCTGACCTGTGTTGTGTTGTCTATGTATTTGTTGACAATTTATTGTGGGCCATATGTTTGATTGATTGATTGATTGATTGAGACTTCTATTAGTAGATTGCACAGTACAGTACATATTCCGTACAATTGACCACTAAATGGTAACACCCGAATACGTTTTTCAACTTGTTTAAGTTGGGGTTCACGTTAATGAGGGGTTTACAAACCACTAGGGCTTGGTGATATATCAATATAGTCGATATATTGCGGGTTTGTCTCTGTGCGATATAGAAAAGTACTATATTGTGATATTCGAGTTAGGGCTGGGCGATATATCGATATATAGGATATATCGCAGGTTTGTCTCTGTGCGATATAGAAAATGACTATATCGTAATATTCGACTATGTTCTCACACCGTTGCTTTAAGCTGCGTGCATTACACTACTAGCGTGTCTCATTCCTTCTCGTCTGTCCTTCTCCCAGAGACGGAAAATAAGCCCGCCTTCTTACATACGTCACATACTGTCGCGCGTCTAACGTCATATGCTCTCGCCGAGAGCTAACGTTAGCATAACGTTAGCATGGCTAACGTTAGTTGCGGCAGGTCGAGTTGCTTTTAGCTGCAGGCATCACACAACAGGCGTTTCTCAGTCCTCCTCGTCTCTCATTCTGAGAGATACGGAAAACAAGCCCGCCTTCTTACATAGGTCACATACTCTCGCGAGTCCAGCGTCATAGCTCTCGCCGATCAGAGAGAGAGAGAGAGATGGTGCGAAACTTATCACAAATGGAGGAAGATCAATAAATGCCCAACATAAAGAGCAGGGGGTCCATCATCTGGCGGTGGTTTGGCTCCAAGTGGGAAGATATTCAGCAGACAACCGCAATATGCTGTTCAATGTACATACTCTGATGATTAACCTGTGTGATGACTGTATTATGCTGATAGTATATATTTGTACCATGAATTGATTAACGTGGACCCCGACTTAAACAAGTTGAACAACTTATTGGGGTGTTACCATTTAGTGGTCAATTGTATGGAGTATGTACTAAACTGTGCAATCTACTAATGAAAGTATCAATCAATCAATGCAAAGTATGCAGCAGAAGTGTTACTACAAAAAGGTAGCAACACTATTATTTGTTTTTTCAATTAAAAAGTCACCCGTGAGAGAATGAAGAGTATTTAATAAATAAAGTTTTGGTCAATTGACTTAGTTGTGATTTCCTTCTCTGCATGAAAGTTTAAAAGTAGCATATATCGTAGTCGTAGTGGTTTGTACAGTCCTTTGAGACAGTTGTGATTTAGGGCAATATAAATAAACATTGGTTGATTGATTGATATATTAATGCAGTATGAAGAAGAATGTTTTACTGTAGACATTAAATCATCATACTGCTGTGATTATATGCATCAAGTGTTCATTCAAGGCCAAGGCAAAATATCGTAATACATATCGCAATATGGCATAAAAATATTGCTTTTAGCTGCGCAGATGCGATTTCCACTCTTTCTTGTCTCTCCTTCTCACAGAGACATAAACCAAACCCACCTTTTTACACACGTCACGAGTGCAACGTCACACGCTCCCGCGGAACAAAGAGTTAGTGACATGGTAACGTTAGCTGTGATGCTAAAGGTGAGGAGCGGGTGGTAATACAAGAGAGAGAATCTGGTAACAAATTGGGAAAGAAATAATTACCAGCAGTTTGGCTTCAAGCGGGAATATTTGCAACATTTACGCGTCAAAAGCGTTGCTACAAAAAGTAGCAGAGTGCTAATGTAGCATCATTTGAAAAGTCCCCCGCTAGAGAATGAGGAATGCTTTAAACTAGGCGTGTCAACATCTCCGGCCAGTGCCGCACCAACAAAAAGTCGAAGCAACTATTTTCAGATCAACAGCGTATGAACAAAAAAAGTCAACAACAGAAGGAGATAACGTTCGCAGGAACCTACCACATAGTGAAGGACATATACTATTTGATTTCCTTTTCTGCAGCTAATTTTTATTTGACAGTTATTGAAATACCTTGTGTGACATCATGCACAAAAGCGCACTTTATTTGTTTTTAACTATTGTTTTGGCGTTCTGTACAAAAAGTACACTTTAATTTAGTGTTATTTGATATGTCATCTTGGTGACATCAATCACAAAAGTGCATTTATAGTTTGTTTTAAAATGTCTCTGACAATCTTGCACTTTCTGTTTTGGAAATGACATGAATGTTTGTGCCACTGCTTAGAAACTGTTTAGTAAATACAGTTTTGTTAAATTGACTTAGTTGTGATTTCCCTCTCTGCATGAAAGTTTAAAATGAGCATATATTAATGCAGTAAGAACAAGAATGTTTTAATGTAGACACATAGAATCCTCATACTGCTGTGATTATATGCATCAAGTGTTCATTCAAGGCTAAGGCAAAATATCAAGCTATATATCGTGTATCGTGACATGGCCTAAAAATATCGAGATATTAATAATCTATCATGATCCTCGATGTGAAAACACTTATAGTGTTGATAACCTGAAAGTAGACTTTGCATGTGCACATGACTATTGAACACTGTATAGTCCACTCATTGAAGCTAAAAGAAAGCCTGTTATACATCTCTTGTAATGTGTCACCAGAGTAGAGTTTGAAAGAAGACTAAGGTAGATACATGGTAACAACTTTGGCATTAATAGTTATAAAAAAATAAAAGAATCTAAATAACATCAAATTGTTTAAGCCTTAAGTGATATACTGTACTGTCATTAAACATAATGCCAAGTTGAGTCATCATATTTCCAGGAAAATAAAGAAAACTAGTTAAAGAGCAAATCACCTTTTATTAACCCTCCAAGACTCTCTCTATAGCCATAAAATTGGCTCCTTCTTAATTACATTTTTAAAAGGCCATCCCGATGTACACGCAAACAGGTAGGTAGACACTGTACAATAAATCGTTTGCAGTAGTTAAAGAGGAACAAGAGCCCTTTACCATAATAAATGAGTGCACAATCGCCTTGAAATATATTAATTTATCAATAAGGAACTTTGGCAGGGACTCAGCTCTTAGGCATATAGTATACTGATACCAAAAAAATGATTTAAAAAAAACAGTAAAGATCATAAAATTTGCATATAGTTAAAAATTTGAAATGTACAAGTACATATACGTGCAAACATATTTTGCACTTTTATCAATATTATTATTATTGTTTTAGGAAAGGAAAAGGGTTAAAAAAAAGAGGTGTTCTAAAATACGACCACAATAAACTTGTATCTGCTTGTGTAGAACATATAGAATACATGAAAACAACGTTAATTTTCGGATAAAAACAAATATAAACTATGACAATGTGTGGTTGTCTAAAACCCCAATGAAGTCTAACTACACTTGTTTAAACATTGTAAAATTAAGAAGCTAAGGTTGACTTGCAGCTTTTCAATTTAGTGTTGTTGTTTATGTTGTTGTACAATGGCAATAAAAACTACTACCGTATTTCCTTGAATTGCCGCCGGGGCGCTAATTAATCTAAAACCTCTTCTCACTCCTGCGCTTACCAAAGGCATGCGGTAAAAGTAAGCATGCGCTAATTATTTTAAAACCTCTTCTCACTCCGGCACTTACCAAAGGTATACAGTAAAAAAATTAGTGTGATGTAAGCTTGGACCTTAAATCCTACTGAATAGCTCTAAATCTTCTTCCCTTGCGATGTCAAATTACCGGTACTGAAATCAGACTCTTCAATTTTGAAAATGATGACAGGGGAAGTGTCACTCGTGACGTCACGAGTTTGACCAGGCGGTAATATTAAGCATGCGCTAATCATTTTGGGAAGCGACTTTGACCCGGCAGTGATTCAAGGCAGACGCATACTATATGCCCTGCGGCAATTCAAGGAAATACGGTAATTGTAATTCCTGAGTATCACTAGGGAAATAAACCCCTGACATTTATCAAAAACACACTCGTAATGAAACTTTTCACGATACATATCAAGCATGTAAAAAATATTACAAAGAGAAGAAAACTACCAATCTTTCTAGAATGTAGTGAAATAATATGTTAATTATTGTTTTAAAAAATTAAGTGGATTAATGTCTAATCATTAATGCTATTTGGATACAATTAAAACATAACATTAAATTAAGTCATCATATATCCAAGAAAATTAAGCAAAATAGTTAATGGACAAAATACTTCCAACTAAGCTTAAAGAACACTAAGTAACTTTACAACTTTCATAACATTTTTAAATAACTTTTGGGATGATACATGGACTTACAACTAGTTGAATGACCTCTCTGCCATGGCCTGAGGGGGTCTTTATCGCTTTCACTGGCACTTGCCGTCCAAGTAACATCTTTTTCATGGATACCCCTGCTTATTTCAGCAAGACAATGCCAAGCCACATTCTGCAAGTGTTACAACATTGCGGCTTTACAGTAAAAGAGCGCGGGTTCTAGATTGGCCTGCCTGTAGTCCAGACAGACAACTTTACATCAAGCAAGAATGGGAAAGAATTCCACCTGAAAAGCTTCAAAAATTGGTCTCCTCAGTTCCCAAATGTTTACTGAGTGTTGTTAAAAAGAAAGGCCATGTAATACATTGGTAAAAATGCCCTTGTGCTAACTTTTTTGCAATGTGTTGCTGCCATTCAATTCTAAATTAAGGATTATTTGCAAAAAAAAAGTTTCTCAGTTTGAGCAATAAATATCTTGTCTTTACAGTCTATTCAATTGAATATAAGTTGAAAGGGATTTGAGAATCATTATATTCTGTATTTATTTATGATTTACACAATGTGCCAAGTTCACTGGTTTTGGGTTTTGTACATATAGAGGACAACTACCAATATTCCTACAATGTAGTGACAGACGTTTAAAAATTGCTAATAATTGGATTAGACAAGAATAGATTAAAAATAGACTATGATTAAAAAAAAAGTGAACATGGTACAAAAGGCTATCAAAAATAATGTGTTAAGTATTATGAAAAACCAACAGGATTAGATATTACCACTGTTTAAATAAGCACAGATTAAAATCATTAGAATCATTTACATTAATTAGTGATTTATAATTAAACTAAATACATTTTCCTGAAAATCTTACTGTGATAACAAAAATTGGCATATAAAAGTTATGCACGTACAATTTAAAATTTGGGCAATATTATCAGTTTGCAACATTTACTTAACATACAAAACTAAATGTTCATCATTTTTAAATTCATTATATGGCCAAACACCTGAAATATTTTATTTGATAACTGACATGTTTACACTATTATTAGATAACATTAAGAGACTGGATTAAGAGTTACAAATCAATTTGATGTATTTCAGGTAAAAAAATTTATACAAAACAATATCCATCTATTCATTTTCTACCGCGTGTCCCTTTTGGAGTCGCGGGGGGTCGCTGGAGCCTATCTCAGCTGCATTCGGGCGGTAGGCGGTGTACACCCTGGACAAGTCGCCACCTCATCACAGACAAAACAATATAATACTTTTAAAACAAGTTTATGAAAGTTTTATTCAAGACAACAGTCAACAGAAATATACTTTTAAAACACAAAAAAGTTAATAAACATTTATTCGAGACAATAGTAAACAGGTAAAAAGTTAGCGTATACTTTTAAAATAGAAACATAGTTCATAAACGTTTGAGAAAAAAACAGCCAAAATACAATTTCATGTTTTTAAAATAAGATGCAGCCTACCAACCTGTTATACCCAATTCTATTAAGGACTGTTACAAAACAGTCTTAGTTTTACAAAGTGACTAAAGCGAAATCCCTCAGAAAATCTTACTATCATAAAACAGTAGACATTTACACATGTGTAAACATTGTACAAATAGATGAAAAACTATTAATATTCCTACCATACAGTGACAATTTAAATAATGTGTTAAATACTACTACAAACTAAGTGGATGAAACATTGAAGCTGTTTCGATGTAATCAAACATAAGGTCAACATTTTTTGCAAGATATCCAAAAAAGTTAAGCAAAGTAGTTGAAAAGTAAAAATCTTGTCTAAACATTTTTAAAATCTCCTTGTATCAACTACAGTGTTTTCCTGAGTTGAGAGCTTCCCTCATTTCTTAATAATGCGATGTTGAACAATATATAAAGAAAGTCAAATACATGACTATTCTAAGCTACGGTTTTCCCAATATGTAACAGTACAGTTACTACGGCAGCGCACCTCACAAAATTACCAATCTATTACAACCCATTTCTATTGGAGACTGTTACAAAACAGCCTTGGTAATAGAAAATTAGCAAAGATAAATTCATAAAATGAGCTAATGTGATGAACCATGGCAAACTTGATTGACTTCTGAAATTGAAATAAAATGCTATGAAATAGTGTTAGAAAAGTACTATTTGCCTTAAACTTACTCAGTGGCCTAGTGGTTAGAGTGTCCGCCCTGAGATCGGTAGCTTGTGAGTTCAAAACCCCTGCCGAGTCATACCAAAGACTATAAAAATGGCACCCATTACCTCCCAGCTTGGCACTTAGCATCAAGGGTTGGAATTGGGGGTTAGATCACCAAAAATGATTCCCAGGCGCGGCGCCGCTGCTGCCTACTGCTCCCCTCACCTCCCAGGGGGTGAACAAGGGGATGGGTCAAATGCAGAGGACACATTTCACTACACCTAGTGTGTGTGTGACAATCATTGGTACTTTAACTTTAACTTAAATCAAATTAAAAAAGTGAATAAAAAATAATAAATCACTGAAATCAAATCAAATTAAGAGGGTGGATTAAGCTTTAAAAACAGTATAACAGACATAAGGACCACAAACAAGATTTGGGTCCCTTAAAGGCTACAAGTAGGAAAATGGCGGCTGTTGGCATGATTGTTCGAATCATCTTACCATAGTGCATTGCAGCTACAGAAAATTGTCCATTTTTTGGTTCATATGGGGACAAATTCCTTATTTCATTGTTTCAGCAAATATATTACCTGCTTTTTTTAAACATTTACGTTCACTCAAACTTACTTTTAAAAAGAAACAAAAATAAATACATATTAAAGAAGAACCAAAAGTTAAAACCGTGAAGGATGATTAAGTGTGGAATAGCTAATCGTTAATATCTCACGATAAATCCTTTTTTGATCAAGTGTAGCGATGTATTCTATTGCACAGATAGATTTTTTTCCTCGTATCTGCTTTTTGGAGGAAGAACTAGGTCCCTTGCGTACTCAGTTCACATGCTGCTTGCTGTACAACAATCATCTTGGTTTGGTTGACCACCACTGGTTTTCACTTCCGGGAAGAAGGCACATGATGGAATACAAGCAATAGATGCTTTTTCTCACCCCATATTTTTTTTCAGTGTAGGTCAATATACTTTATGCTATGCTATGAAAATAATACATTAACATTTTAGCTTAATGACAAAATAACAGACACCCTTGCAGCAAAACCAGTTTGATTCACTAATGTAATGTTTAAAAAACATTATTTAGGTTTAAGCATTTCAAACACCATGATTTAAAGATTAGAATGTGAGCAATTTTTTTTAGTTAAAGGGTTTTTCTTTGTGAAAAAGCCTCGAAAAGGCAAGATAAGAATAGTGTTGCTATTTGCTATTGGAGGTTTCTATATAATTGTATGGCTCCTTGAAAAGCAATACAGTAAATCCAAACTGGTTTGAGGACACAAACATGTCCGAGTAAGAGCAAACACCCAGGAGCCCTTTCACCCACTTGAAGGACAAATTGTAGTAATATTGCACGTTAGGATTTGTCAAGCCAAGCTACACCGAATGCAATAACTAAAAATAAAAACATATTTTTATGAAAGCTCTACAGGTCCATGTCTTGTAATCATGTCTTCTTATCATTGATTCGAACATCTCATCATGAGTTCATTAACTTCTGATCTGCAATAAATAATTAATCCTATTAACTACTGAAAAGTGAATGCTAAAACAAACTAGCTCTCAGTTGTGTTACATTTTAGGTAGGTTTGGTAGTTGAACTGTTGGATTTTTCAGAGCCAATCATTTAAAACAGAAGAGGGCAACAGAGCTGATCAAATTTCACTGATTATGATCACTAACATACGATAAAATAATATCATTACATATTATAATGTTGTAATGTATTGATTTGAATGACACCTTAATAAGACTCAATTCATTATTGCTTTCTTCTCAGAAGAGCACCAAAACAGGTCATTTACAACACTTCAAAGACAAGAACAACTATTATTATACTGTGAGAGATTTCACAGCACAACACTTATGTGGCTAACTGTATTCAATGTTCGAAGATGTGAAAATCATTTTTACCACAGGAATACAAACACCAATGCACTACTTTCTTTGCAACAAAAATAGCCTATGGCATTTGTAAAGAAAATGAAACGCATTAAAGTGAAACATAATCACGGATTAGTCAATTATTTTTAGCATTGGATAATCAACAAGGCTCTAACTGAAGTCGTAATTATGGCACTACATTACTTATCTTTATGATTACTTTTGTTGTGACGTCTAATATCAATAATTGTTGACGTCTCCAACACACAACAAAACGTGGGCTTGTCTTAAGAATCAAAAAACAAGTACTACTCCGTTTACCATGTTGACCAAAACACATCATTTTACATCAACTTTTTCTTTTCACCTCATCTTTGCCTGCAGTAATTGACATGGAGAAACGCCAAAGCGACTCTTGAGGACAAGGGGCAGTGTTTTCAGGGGAGTCAACTCGTGAGCAACCTCGACACCCGTCAACTATTCATTGGCTTCCTTCATTACAAGGGAACCATGGTCATTTAATAGCAGAGGTGTGGACTTGAGTCACATGACTTGGACTCGAGTCAGACTCGAGTCATGAATTTGATGACTTTGGACTCGACTTGACAAAATGTAAAAAGACTTGCAATTCGACTTAGACTTTAACATCAATGTCTTGTGACTTGACTTGGACTTGAGCCTTTTGACTTGACATGACTTGACTTGATTTGCTACTTTCCCCAAAACCCAAAGATTAAAAAGTAATTCGGGAGCGCTTCGTATTTTTCATTGTGTACCTGTCTATCAGCGTTGCGTATGTCTGCGTGTGCGCTGTCAGTACAACAGCCAATCAAATTAGATCTACGTTGTTTTCATCACACAGCCTTCATCCAATCAAATTGCAGGAGAACCAACGAAGAAGAATGTCCACACCACACGTCAGTGAACAAAAAAATGATACCTAAAATAATTTTGTTTGGGTATAAATGTGGGTTCTTCCGAGGATGTCGTAGTCGTAGTGGTTTGTGCAGTCCTTTGAGACATTTGTGATTTAGGGCTACATAAATAAACATTGATTGATTGATTGATTGATAAAAATTACGAGGTGGTCAACACAAAACGGTTTGCAGTATGCAGGACATGCGGTTCGAAAATTACTGATGGAGAGTCAACAACTTCCAACTTCGTCTGACATTTCAAGTTGCACAAAGAACAGTAAGTTTTGAATGGAAGCTAAAGTTTATTGGCTAAGTAATGTGAGTTTTATTTGCTGTGTAGTCAAATCAGTGAGGCTGTAAACTCACTGCTAACGTTACAACGTTATTGCAAACACGGGAATCTGTTGCAGTTCACTACCTTATTTATACTTTTTGTTCAGTGATTTTTTTTTAAGCAGGGTTAGTCTATATATCACACAAAGTAACGTAGCGTTAGACGTCGGTCAGCAGCACCGCATATTTTAGCCACCTAAAAAAAGACAAAAATTGTAAAATAAAGGTCAGTTAAAATGTATACTAAATGAATATGTGTACCGTTTTAGCTAGCTTTCCGACATACTGCTGGCTGTTTACCTCAGTGGTCCCCAACCACCGGGCCGCGGCCCGGTACCGGTCCGTGGATCGATTGGTACCGGGCCGCACCAGAAATAAATAAAAAATAATTGATTTAATCAACATAAAAAACACAGGATACACTTACAATTAGTGCAATAACCCAAAAAAACTCCCTTCCTCATTCACACTATTTCGCACAATCATTCACACATATTCGCACAATCATTCACACTCATTCGTACAAAAGGATTGTTTATTTCTGTTATTAATATTTCTGGTTCCTACATTATACATCAATATAGATCAATACAGTCTGCAAGGATACAGTCCGTAAGCACACACAAATTAACAGTACATAATGTAAATAATCCAATGTATATACTATGATGATTAACTTGTGTGATGACTGTATTATGCTGATAGTATATATTTGTACCATGAATTGATTAACGTGGACCCCGACTTAAACAAGTTGAAAAACGTATTCAGGTGTTACCATTTAGTGGTCAATTGTACGGAATATGTACTGTACTGTGCGATCTACTAATACAAGTTTTAATCAATCAATAGCTGCTGACCCCGCCCACAGCAATGTAAAGCCCAAGTCGTGTGCTGGTAGCCTGTCTGCTTCTCTCTATTTAGAGTGGGTTGCCCGCCATTTTCCGTGTAGTCCCTCATACAACCCCACTTCACAAATCCCGGACTATCCCTTCAACTCGAAATAAGTTTTAAAATACATGACTAGTGCAGCAACTGTAACCTAATGTTTACCACACACACACACTGTTAAGATTGATATTAATAATATGAGTAATAAAGAGTAGTTTCAGTACTTTTCATATGTGGCTATAAGGGATTTTCTGTCACATGTTTAATATGCTTACAGATTTCAAGAATACCTGATGAACAAAAGCATCACAAATTAACCACAACAGCCTTCAATCTTGCAGTTCCTGGACAATCGTGTCGGGCATTACAGTATGACTCATCCACAGCAGAAAGCTATCACCAATGCAATACTGTCTGACTTGATTATTGATTGCAACATGCCCCTGTCTATTGTGGAAAACAAGAGTTTTCGCCACTTTCTGACAGTACTTGACAGCAAGTACAGCCCATTGTGTCGCAGAACACTGACATCAAAAAAAGAACCTCGCTGAAGAAAGACGATCAAAATTAAAAACTCAATTGAGCCACACTGACCATATGTTTCAGTGACTGTGGACATTTGGTCTGACCGAAAGATAAGGGGATTCCTCGGTATCACTGTGCACTGGATGCACAAAGAGGCAGAGAGGATACAGCTCAAGTCCAATCTCTTGGCTTGTGAGCACTTCAAAGGCTCACATACAGCTGAACGAATCTGTGACAAATGTGAGGCAATATGTGATGGATACGACATTAAAGCTCAACTGGACTACATTATTAGTGACAACGCTGCTAACATGCGAAAAGCATTCACTGTGTGCTTCCCCAGTGAACAAAAGGATGACGGTGATGGAGATCATCTTGATGACCCTGAGCTTTTTTGTTATGTTCACGTATAGTATATGTCATGTTTTTTTAATGTTAACACTTTTGTACAAATAAGTACAGTTGCACTTTATTTCTCAAATGTGTTTATTCTGTAAAGGAATGAGTCAAATGTTTAAAATGACTGGTTAATAGTGCTATTATAAAGTGCAATGTCAGCACAATTTTCTTTCCTGCAATTTAAAATGCACTTGTTTTAATAAATAAATACAGTGTTTTGAAAGCATACACAATCTGTGTTAATATATTAGTCGGGGGTTAAAAGGACTTGAAAGGACTCGAAACTCAAAATGCAGGACTTGGGACTTGACTTGAGACTTTCCAGTCTTGACTTTGGACTTGACTCGGGACTTGCCTGTCTTGACTCGAGACTTGACTCGGACTTGAGGGCAAAGACTTGAGACTTACTTGTGACTTGCAAAACAATGACTTGGTCCCACCTCTGTTTAATAGACACAGGGAGTGTTGTTGCAACTGAATTTAATTGAGCAATCAGTCACTTTCATTGCAAAGGTTGATCCAAAATCAGAGTAGAAGGCATGTACGAAGGTCAGCAGTGCGTTTTATGACTGAATTCAACCAACACAAGAAGTCAAGTACTAAAAGGTAACATTTTGTTGGCGGTGCAGGTCACCCGAAAGCCTGAGATATATTATTGGATCAATTAAATGGCGTAAGCGACGCTGTCTT
>NC_084619.1:38868230-38890730 GCF_033978795.1 Nerophis ophidion
TATATATATATATATATATATATATATATATATATATATGCATATATATATGTATATATATATATATATATATATATATATATATATATACATACACACACACATGCCCATACATGTATATCCAGTGTGTGTACATATTAATTTAATATAATATATTAATATTATATATTGAAATAATTTATATTTAATAAATGATTAATGTAATTGGATATTAAGAGTTTGTAAAAGTTTGCTTCCTACCTTGTTTACTTCCGTGACAACCTACTTAAAGTTTTACAATCAATCAGAAATACCAAGCAGCTAAAATGCACCAAACATGGATGAGTGTTGAGAGAGAGTTTTTGCATTTTACCCTTTGTGCATTGTAATGGATTTAAATGAGTGTATTTTGGATATTTTTATGTCGCTTGGACTATAATATCCGCAAAGTTCAGTGAACAAGTTGTGTTATGTACGTGTTGACTCTTTGTATTGGTTCCTTTTTTTTTTGTCGGGGTTTTTTTTTGCGGCATAATTAGGGAAGGTTGATTGAAGTGGGTCACATAAGTAAATGCTGTGCTGTAACCACTTTAACACATACTTCAACGTCATTGACTTGATTTACTGAAGTTGTTCACAAGATGGCTTGAAATTTGCACCATACGGATTGTCCAATTTTTATAATTAATTTGGACACTCCCAGTTGGCCAGGTTGCTTATCCGATGCATGCCGTCTCGCAGTCCAAACTAAGGGCCGCACTTAACCAGCAAGCCATAGTTTGAACACCCCTGTTGTAGAACATGCTTTACATTATTAGCTCTGCTAGTAGATTGCACACTACAGTACATATTCAGTACAATTGACCACTAAATGGTAACACCCGAATAAGTTTTTCAAGTTGTTTAAGTCGGGGTCCACGTTAATCAATTCATGGTAAATTCATTGTCTATTAGTTAGTTAGCATCCTAACTCCCATAATTCAGGGTGAGTTTCAATAAAACTTTAAGGAATACGAACAAAATAAGATAAGGGATTATGATGATATTTTGGGGGTAATCAGATCATTTGTACTACGTTGCCTTACTTTTACGTTACAAGCTTCAACTTCTCAGTTTGTGTGTAGTCTGGCTATTCTACATCCACCCACAGAAACAGAGAGTGGATGAATGACAAGAGGGTTCATGTAACAAGTGTTTAGAATTGGCAGTGATGACGATCACCATCTCGATTCAGGATTTTTCCTTAAAGGCCTACTGAAACCCACTACTACCCACCACGCACTCTGTTAGTTTATATATCAATAATGAAATATTAACATTGGAACACATGCCAATACGGCCTTATTAGTTTACTAAATTGCAATTTTAAATTTCCCGGGAGTTTCGTCTTGAAAACGTTGTGTAATGATGACGTGTACGCAAGACGTCACGCGTTTTTAGGAAGTATGAGCGCTGCGCACACACACAGCTAAATATCGTCTGCTTTAACAGCATAATTATACAATATTTTGGAGATCTATGTTGCTGAATCTTTTGCAATTTGTTCAATTAATATTGGAGAAGTCACAGTAGAAAGATGGAGTTGGGAAGCTTTAGCCTTTAGCCACACAAACACACGGTGATTCCTTTTTTATTTTATTTCCGGAGGTGAAACATTCCTATGGATCAGAGTGCGGTCAAGCCAACATGGATCCCGACCACATGTCAACCAGCAGGTTTCGGTGAGAAAATTGTGGTTAAAAAGTAGCTTCTTACCGGAGAAAAGCTGAGCTTGTGCCGTCCATAGCTGCCGTCGACTCCCCTGAGACACTGCGCGTCAAGACACCCGTGGAGACATCCTTCCGACTATCAGGTAATATTAAACTCACTAAAACACTAGCAACACAATAGAAAGATAAGGGATTTTCCAGAATTATCTTGGTAAATGTGTTTAAAAACATCTGAATCCGTCCCAATGCATTTGCGTTTTTGTTTTTTTTAACTCGTTTTTTTTTTTTTCTAGACCGTCGCTATCAATATCCTCAAACACAAATCTTTCATCCTCGCTCAAATTAATGGGGAAATTGTCGTTTTCTCGGTCCGAATAGCACTTTTTGATGGAGGCTCCCATTAAAATCAATGTGAATATGTGTTAAATGTGTTAGCATACTAGCTTATACTCAAGACGCTAGCTTTATTACATTACGATAGCATGTACAAATATGCATGAAAACACTCCTACAGAAATCACACATGGGATGTCGGTTTAGTAAATAAGAATTGTTTTAGTTATATTGTAAAACTTACAAACGTATTTTGGAGTGATGAATGAAGAACCCATATGACTAGAACGCTACGGACGGCTAGAAAACTGAACCGCTTTTGTACTTCTGGTTGAAAGCTAAGTCTAAACAGAAGGGCACTGGAGCACCTGCATTATGCAAATGCACACAAAATTTGCCAACGTAGCACAAAAAAATAACACACCTTTTCAGTATCTTTGCTTGAGATAGGCGCCAGCGCCCCCCCGCGACCTCGAAAGGGAATAAGCGGTAGAAAATGGATGGATGGATTATTGATGCCAGCAACACGTGACAAAGAAGTTGGGAAAGGTGGCAATAATCACCATCTCGATTCAGGATTTTAGCTAAGGCTAAAACACCTTAGAAGAAAAAATCCATACATTAGCCGCACTTTTTTTGAAGCCGTGGGGTTGTTTCACAGCAAACTTCCTTTGTTTTAGCCGTACAAAATTAGATTAGAATTGCACTTGACGCTAATATGAGTTAAAATTATTTGATTCAAGTTGTATTCTTTTCCTAGCCCTTATATTTATGATGGCAGGCATTAGGACCCAGGGGGGAGCTGCATGTCCTTGCAACTTTGTTCAGCAAAAGCTGCTGAAGTCTACAGAGTTGCGCTCAAAGAAAGTTAAAGTTCAAGTCCCAACAATAGTCACACACACACTAGGTGTGATGGAATTATCCTCTGCATTTGACCCATCCACATGTTCACCTCCTCGGAGGTGAGGGGAGCAGTGAGCAGGAAGATAATGGGTCCCATTTTTATAGTCTATGGCAGGGGTCACCAACCTTTTTGAAACCAAGAGCTACTTCTTGGGTACTGATTAATGCCAAGGGCTACCAGTTTGATACACACTTAAATAAATTGCCAGAAATAGCCAATTTGCTCAATTTACCTTTAATGAATACATCTATATATATACATTAAAAAATGGGTATTTTCATTCCGTTGTACATTTTTTTTCCTTTTACGGAAGGTATTTTGTAGAGAATAAATGATGAAAAAAATGGTTTAAAAGAGGAGAAAACAGAAAAAAAATGAAAATAAAATGTTGAAAGAATAGTTTATCTCTAATTTCGACTCATTAAAAATCAAAATTCAACCAAAAAAAAGAAAAGAAAAATTTGAATCTTTTTGAAAAAATTAAAAAAATAATTTATGGAACATCATTAGTAATTTTTCCTGATTAAGATTGATTTTAGAATTTTGATGACATGTTTTAAATAGGTTAAAATCCAATCTGCATTTTGTTAGAGTATATAACAAATTGGACCAAGCCATATTTCTAATAAAGACAAATCATTATTTCTTCTAGATTTTCCAGAACAAAAATTTTAAAACAAATTCAAAAGAATTTGAAATAAGAATTAAATGATTCTAAAGATGTTCTAGATTTGCCAGAATGTTTTTATTTTATTTTAACCATAATAAGTTTGAAAAAAAAATCACAAATATTCTTTGTTGAAAAAACAGAAGCTAAAATGAAGAATTAAATTAAATTTTATTTATTATTCTTTACAATACAAACAATTATTTTACTTGAACATTGATTTAAAATGTCAGGAAAGAAGAGGAAGGAATTTAAAAGGTAAAAAGGTATACGTGTTTAAAAATCCTAAAATCATTTTTAAGGTTGTATTTTTTTCTCCAAAATTGTCTTTCTGAAAGTTATAAGAATTTATTTAAACAAGTGAAGACCAAGTCTTTGAAATATTTTCGTGGATTTTCAAATTGTATTTGAGTTTTGTCTCTCTTAGAATTAAAAATGTCGAGCAAAGCGAGACCAGCTGGCTAGTAAATAAATTAAATTTTAAAAAATAGAGGCAGCTCACTGGTAAGTGCTGCTATTTAAACTATTTTTAGAACAGGCCAGCGGGTGACTCATCTGGTCCTTATGGGCTACCTGGTGCCCGTGGGCACCGCATTGGTGACCCCTGGTCTATGGTATGAATCGGCCGGGGTTTGAACTCATGACCTTCAAGGCCACTGAGCAGGTTGATGACAGAATTGGGAGCAAATAACTTGTAAGTAGATTTTGTTCTTTTTTTAATTGCTTAACTTCCCTTCCTGTAGATATTTAGTTGCGGGGGTTTCACAAAAAGAAGGAAACATGAAAATATGGGAGAGGAAAGACAAGGGTTCTTCCAGATAAGACAAGGGGAAAAAAGTAAGTCCTGATAAATTCTCTCCTAAAATAAATTAAATCATGATTTCTTGGTACAACTAAAACATTTCTGGGGATTCTATGCGAGCACATTCCTAAAAGCTCCGCTATCTTTCAGTCCTAGTGAGGTCCCTGGTTGTGCCGATAAGCTGGCAGCAGAGGTACAAAGGGTGCAAAATTGATATCAGGGACAAGTAGAACAGTTTGGCAACTCCATTTATGTGCTGGTCTTGTGATAAGCTCTGCTGTGGCACACATTCATTTTTAGTCATGAATTTAACCATGTGTTTATTATGGTATTAGTACTAAAAGTGGGTAAATATACTGTATCATACTGAGAGATGTTTGCACTTTTTTGTACAGTGCCTGGATACATAGTAGAACCCGCTACAGTAGGAATGTGTTGATTACCAATCTAATGACAAACTGCAGAGAAATCCATACGGTTAGTACTATCGTTGCAAATTTTAATTAGCTTAAAACCGTGACTTGGTGCACTTTCAACAACCCACGGTGATCATGCTTATTTCTTGGAGAAGCAGCTAACTTGCACATTGCTAGCTAATTTAAATGCCAACATAAATACAGGACCCTTTTACGTCTTTCAAACTTTGTTAATAGATTTCAGTATGTGTGTATAATTACCGTATTTTCCGCTCTGAAACCTGCGTCTTATAAAATGGTACGCCTATTTTATGGGTATTTCTTTGCTAATAGCCGTGCTGTCAGGAAAACGCTTGGCTGCCGTTTTTGTTACCCCAAGATGCAAGAAACAGGAGGAGGATGAGCAGGTAAGATGACTTTAATTATCATCAAACAAACGAAAAAATTAAGCAGTCTGGCAAACAGAAGTTCCAAACATAGAAATATGATCGAGCACTGAGTAGCGCTCGAGACAAGGCATAAATAGCATACATCAAGCAATCAATGTTTACTTATATAGCCCTAAATCACTAGTGTCTCAAAGGGCTGCACAAACCACAACACAAACCACTACGACATCCTCGGTAGGCCCACATAAGGGCAAGGAAAACTCACACCCAGTGGGACGTCGGTGACAATGATGACTAAGAACCTTGGAGAGGACAAAAGCAATGAATGTCGAGCGGGTCTAACATGATACTGTGAAAGTTCAATCCATAATGGATCCAACACAGTCGTGAGAGTCCAGTCCAAAGCGGATCCAACACAGCAGCGAGAGTCCCGTTCACAGCGGAGCCAGCAGGAAAACATCCCAAGCGGAGGCGGATCAGCAGCGCAGAGATGTCCCCAGCCGATACACAGGCAAGCAGTACATGGCCACCGGATCGGACCGGACCCCCTCCACGAGGGAGAGTGGGACATAGGAGAAAAAGAAAACAAACGGCAGATCAACTGGTCCAAAAAGGGAGTCTACTTAAAGGCTAGAGTATACAAATGAGTTTTAAGGTGAGACTTAAATGCTTCTACTGAGGTGGCATCTCGAACTGTAACCGGGAGGGCATTCCAGAGTACTGAGCCCGAAATGAAAACGCTCTATAGCCCGCAGACTTTTTTTGGGCTTTGGGAATCACTAATAAGCCGTAGTCCTTTGAACGCAGATTTCTTGCCGGGACATATGGTACAATACAATCGGCAAGATAGGATGGAGCTAGACCGTGTAGTATTTTATACGTAAGTAGTAAAACCTTAAAGTCACATCTTAAGTGCACAGGAAGCCAGTGCAGGTGAGCCAGTACAGGCGTAATGTGATCAAACTTTCTTGTTCTTGTCAAAAGTCTAGCAGCCGCATTTTGTACCAACTGTAATCTTTTAATGCTAGACATGGAGAGACCCGCAAATAATACGTTACAGTAGTCGAGGCGAGACGTAACAAACGCATGGATAATGATCTCAGCGTCTTTAGTGGACAGAATGGAGGGAATTTTAGCGATATTACGGAGATGAAAGAAGGCCGTTTTAGTAACGCTTTTAATGTGTGACTCAAAGGAGAGAGTTGGGTCGAAGATAAAACCCAGATTCTTTACCGTGTCGCCTTGTTTAATTGTTTGGTTGTCAAATGTTAGAGTTGTATTATTAAATAGAGGTCGGTGTCTAGCAGGACCGATAATCAACATTTCCGTTTTTTTGGCGTTGAGTTGCAAAAAGTTAGCGGACATCCATTGTTTAATTTCATTAAGACACGCCTCCAGCTGACTACAATCCGCCGTGTTGGTCAGCTTTAGGGGCATGTAGAGTTGGGTGTCATCAGCATAACAGTGAAAGCTAACACCGTATTTGCGTATGATGTCACCTAGCGGCAGCATGTAGATGCTGACGAGTGCAGGGCCAAAGACCGAACCCTGGGGAACTCCACACATTACCTTAACGTAGTCCGAGGTCACATTGTTATGAGAGACGCACTGCATCCTATCCGTAAGATAAGAGTTAAACCAAGGCAGGGCTAAGTCTGACATACCAATTCGTGTTTTGATACGTTCTAATAAAATATTATGATCGACAGTATCGAAAGCAGCGCTAAGATCGAGGAGCAGCAACATAGATGAAGCATCAGAATCATTAGCAATAGATCATTAGTCATTTCTGCGAGGGCTGTCTCCGTAGAGTGATTTGCCCTGAAACCGGATTGAAAGGTTTCACATAGATTGTTAGACGCTAAGTGTTCATTTAACTGCTCCGCAACAATTTTTTCGAAGATTTTTGAAATAAAGGGAAGGTGAGACACCGGTCGGTAGTTTACCATGAGGTCAGGATCGAGGTTAGGTCTTTTAAGAAGAGGATGAATAACCGCTTTTTTGAATGCTAGGGGAACAGTGCCCGAGGAAAGTGATACGTTTATAATATTTAGCACTGATGGACCTAATAATACAAAGAGCTCCTTGATAAGTTTCCCAGGAAGAGGGTCAAGTAAACATGTTGTTTGTTTTATTCCATTTACACGTTGTAACAATTCCTCTAATGTTATTTCCTCAAAACGAGAGAAACTATTTTGGAGGGCAGTATCCGCCGTATATACAATCGTATCAGTGTTAATAGAACCCAGTTGTAGCTGGGACGCATTGTCTTTAATCTCCTTTCTAATGACTTAAATTTTCTTATTAAAAAAATGCATAAAGTCATCAGCTGAGTGGGTGGAGCTACTGGAAGGGGTCCCATGTTGGGTTAGCGATGCTACCGTACTAAACAAAAATTTAGGATCGTTTTTATTAAGGTGGATGAGATTTGAGTAATATTTAGCTTTAGCTAAGGTAAGCATGCGTTTATAAGTTATTAAACTATCACTCCATGCTTGATGGTGCGCCTCAAGTTTAGTCGTGCGCCATTTGCGTTCCAGCTTTCTACATAATAATTTCTGAGCTCTAGTTTCTTCTGTAAACCACGGGGTACGCTTTTTTGGAGCCTTTTTTAACTTTAGCGGTGCTATGTTATCAATGGTTTCGCGCAGGGCGTCGTTTAAGTTGTTAGTGAGGTTATCAATAGAGCCCACATACTTTGGGAATGGTGCCATTATGGTGCCAACATGCCATACATGTTGATGGGCAGCAGGTGTGGACCAGCTGCCAATCAACAGCAGGTGTGTGAAATGAACAGTGCTCAGCGGAACAAGGAGGAAGTGGAAACCAAAATAAGAGCACTTAATAGGAAGTAAATACAAGAACGAGGAAAATAAACAGAAATGAAGTGACAGATCGTCACACATGCTTTTATTCAACAAATACTTTTCATAGACCACGGATAGAGACATTGAAAAGGTGTGTCAATGTTTGTGCTATGGTGCCAAATGGTGCTGCGGGTTGAACGTCTACAGTATATCCCCCTGTTTAGTGTCTTGAACAAGAAGTGCATGTGCCAGTCCGTCTACTAATTGTCTGAAGCGTTTTTACTCGTATGGTGTCTTCATTCATTACGCCAAGCACTGTTTGTACGTTTTGCAATATAACTAAAACAATTTATATTTATTAAACACTCACATCTGATAATAGTGTTTTCTCATTTAATCAAGCTAGTGTTGTTAGCATTAGTTAATATGGCACATTTATATGTGTATCTATTAACATAGAATGGCATTTTTTTTGTATTGTTTCAGCTTCACAAATTTTTTACTAAATTCACCAAAACTTCACTGTGGTTTTATTTGGTCTCTTTACCTGATTGGAAACCTAGCTTCCGCCGCTAGTGGCTCCATGACGATGACTTCTGTTTTGTTTGATCAACCATTTCACAACGTTTGGAAACAGTTAAGGTATGTGAATAAACATTTACAAAATAATTCTGTGTAAAAAAAACGATTTCACAACGTATGTATCGATAGTCTAGTGTGGCTCGAGTATGGAAAAAAAAATTTTCTCCAAATATTTAGTGGGTGCGGCTTATTTACAGGTGTGTTGTATAGTCCAGAAAATACAGTACTTTTTAGAGCATATTAAACAATACCGTGATAATAATAACCATGATAATTTTGGTCATAATCACTAAGGGTGTGCATCTCTACCTTAAATGGCGATCCAATATGATTTTTCGATACATGGGTGACGATGTGATTCACTAACAATATTTTTTAAAACATTACAATTCGATACGTTTCGATGTGGTTCAATGTGATGCGATACAATTTGATTCAATACAGATGGAAGCTTTGCACGGTGAAAAGAAAATTCAACATATCATGTATTATTTCTGAACAATGCCACGTGTTTATTTTTTAAATAGACACATACAAAAAGGCGGTTTCTGTATTAATTATGAGCAAATAGTAAAACTATGGAGCCAGGACACTGGCAGTAAGATTTAGTATCGAAAAAAAAATTACATCGTAGAAAAAGTTGTATTGGCACTGAAAGAAGTTTTGGCAACAAATAAATACAAGCATTGAAATAACACAATATTTTTGGTGGATGTTTTCGATGCCAATATTCATATTTTTCAACACTTTTGTTGTTTTTGTGTGTTTCAGAGGTTTTTATGATTGCTTCTCTTTTATACGGTTGGGTTTTTTTTGTTTATGGTTTCAAAATAATGGCAGTTTTTTAGCGTGAGGGGCGGGTGCCTGTGGGTGGGGCTTACAACAAGTTACCCGGAAGCAGTTTTACCGGACTTGGGCATGCAAGTAAAACACCTTAGAAGAAAAAAGGAAGACCAAGGGTGTCTACATTAAGATTAAAAAAGTTTTAAAATATGAAATTATAAAGCAAAATTAGTTTTTTACATGTATCTTGAGTTGCAAGTGCTGCTGTTGTCCTGTTAAGAGAGACATCTTGTATTTGTAGACATGATACAGTAACCTACTTTAATACTCTTTGACGACTTCGCAAATCACTCAGGTAAACTTTTATTGCTTTTAGAGGATTTATTATATCAGAGCTTGTTTTTTTTTAAAATAAAATGGAACAACCTAGTCAACATTCACCTTTGCTCACTTGATGATGTACTGTAGTTGGATGTCCTCATAGGCCTACTAAAATGAGATTTTTTTATTTAAACGGGGATAGCAGGTCCATTATATGTGTCATAATTGATCATTTTGCGATATTGCCATATTTTTGACTAGAGAACATCGACGATAAAGTTCGCAACTTTTGGTCGCTAATAAAAAAGCCTTGCCTTTACCGGAAGTAGCAGACAATGACGTCACCGGCGTGAGGGCTCCTCACATCCTCACATTGTTTATAATGGGAGCCTCAAGCAGCAAGAGCTATTCGGACCGAGAAAATGACAATTTCCCCATTAATTTGAGCGAGGATGAAAGATTCGTGGATGATGATATTGATAGCGAAGGACTACAAAAAAAATAAAAATAAATAAATAAAGTTTTTAAAAAAAGGCGATTGCATCGGGACGGGTTCAGATGTTTTTAGACACATTTACTAAGATAATTCTGGGAAATCCCTTATCTTTCTATTGTGTTGCTAGTGTTTTAGTGAGATTAAATAGTACCTGATAGTGGGAGGGGTGTGTCCACAGGTGTCTTGACGCCAGTCTCTGAGGGAAGTCGACGGCAGCTGCATGGACGGCGCAAGCTCAGCTGATCTCCAGTAAGAGGCGAATTTTTACCACAATTGTCTCACCAAAACCTGCCGGTTGACAAGTTGTCGGGAACCATGTTCGCTTGACCGCTCTGATCCATAGTAAAGCTTCACCTCCGGGAATTTTAAACAAGGAAACACCGTGTGTTTGTGTGGCTAAAGGCTAAAGCTTCCCACCTCCATCTTTCTACTTTGACTTCTCCATTATTAATTGAACAAATTGCAAAAGATTCAGCAACACAGATGTCCAGAATACTGTTTAATTGCGTGATGAAAAGAGATGACTTTTCGCTGCAAATGGTGCTGCGCTAATATGTCCCCTCCAACCCAGCACGCGTCATCATTCCGCAACGTTTTCAACAAGAAACTCCGCAGGAAATTTAAAATTGTAATTTAGCAAACTAAAAAGGCCGTATTGGCATGTGTTGCAATGTTAATATTTCATCATTGATATATAAACTATCAGACTGCGTGGTGGGTAGTAGTGGGTTTCAGTAGGCCTTTAAGGCAGGAAATTAATCACAATAGTGGTATTTTCAGCACATTGTTTATACAAGTCAAAATAATACTTGACAATGGAATATAATACAATCATACACACAATAAGACATGAGTCAAACTATATAGGTGTGAACGTAGAAAGAAAAAAAAAGATTATATGTAAGGTTTCACTTCCAATCACTGAAAAAAGTTTCGAGCATGAAGTTGTCTCCACAGCCGGGATATGAGGCTCCCTCCCGGGGCTACAGGAGGAAGAACCGCTGGAGGTCACTCAACATTACGATCGATAGTCAAAGTCTTGTATTTTAACACAAATTGGTTACTCATATCACACCAAGCTTTACATGTCTGGTATTAAATATTTTAAATGAATTAATACGGCTTCATTTACGTTTTAAATAGCTCTTTTCTCTCTCTGAGTGGAAATTTTAGAAAGTATTGTTCTATATGCAAATTTGCCAAATGTTACGGCTATATCTTGACACAAACATATATAATTAAAAAAAATACATAATTAATTTTTGCATGGCTTATACTACATCCTCAATGTATGGCTAGGTTGACACAAAGATATCATATAACTTTTACACTTGATTAGACGCCATCGATTGTCCTTTCTTCTTCTACGGTGATTTTACAATCCAGGCACCCGCCTACTGCTAAAAATAAAAAATAAAAATAAACAAACCGTAAAAAAAAAGAGAAGGATCATAAAAACCTTTGAAACACACAAAAACAATAAAAGTTTACAAAGATACGAATTTTGGCATCAAAAACCTCCACCAAAAATATTGTATTTTCCTATGTTTGGATTTATTTGTTGCTAAAACTTGTTTCTGTGCCAACACAGCTTTTTCTAGAATGTCGTTTTTGTTTTGATACCAAATATTTCGTGCAGTGTTCTGGCTGCATATAGAACTATCATCTTCAATGCATTGCAATCAATAAACTTAAGGAAAAGAAAAAATGTGAGAATTAAACATGCTAATTATGATTAAAACTGTAAATTAATGTTCTTCTGTTGATTTTTAGTTTATCAAACTTGATCAAAACACTGAAAGGTTGCGATATTCTCAAACAAACCAAATCTATTGACTGGCTCATCAACATGAACGATAGGTTTGTTTTTATTTGAAGCGTGACAGTGATGAAACATTTAAATCTCAATCAAGGCAGAAACAGCAGCAGCTTTGCACAGAGTGGGTGTGCATCTCCTCTTTGCTCTGATGAAAATGGAATGGACTTCATCGTCATTGCACTTATAAAAGTACAAAAAAATGTGTTTTCAGTACAAGCTTTCTAAGAGCAGACATTCAGTAGACAGCATGTGAGGAAAGGCTCACAGCAGTACTGCTTGTACGTTGAGGACATTGGAGTATTATGCACTTTCATGTCCCCAAAACATCCCCCAAAAAAGTTGCTAGAATCGTCGCTAGTCTCTTTTCAGAAAGAAAGTCACGAAGAGGAGTCGGAAAGATTCTAGATTTAGCAAGAAAGTTGACATATGTGCCTTCCGTGGTTGGCTAGATTTTGGCACAATAATTTATGGATTGGTATGTGATTGGTTCTTTCTGTAAGTCAATCAGAATTACTGTCTGTCATGTTGCTCTGTTGTTTTCAGATGATGCGAGAATGGTACTCTCGTATTACCTCATCACAAGTCTCGCAAGATTAGAGCTGCCATAATTTGTATCAGATCTCCATCAACCAATTCATGACTTTCCAACCGGACATCGACTGAGCCATATTAAATATAGATCAATCCAGAGGCTCGTAAAAACGATGTGTTTATATCTCTAAAGTTAAGATCGGTTATTGTTTTTTACAGATTAATTATTACACCCCTAATAATAACCATGGTATAAGAAATGAAATGTTCATACACACTGATGTATAGTGTAGTTCTACAACACTGCTAAATACAACCACATTATTCTGGGGTAAATCCAAACAGAGCATTACTACATTTTAAAATCAGAATTTGTCATCCAGTTTTTGTTTGACATCTTTCTGTGTGTGTGTGTGTGTGTGTGTGTGTGTGTGTGTGTGTGTGTGTGTGTGTGTGTGTGTGTGTGTGTGTGTGCGTGCGTGCGTGCGTGCGTGTGTGCGTGCGTGCGTGCGTGTGTGTGTGTGTGTGTGTGTGTTCCCGTATTTCTACCCTTCTTGAGACATCAACAAGGAAAAGTACCTTCCATATGAGGGTTGGTGAACAAGTTAGGAGCGAGATCATGGTCCAAATACAGAAAACCATTGCATCCAACAGAAAGCCAAATACTAGTGTCCGTGAACATTGCTCCAAAGTCAGGATTTTTTTGTTGATTTAATGTGCATACAAAAGTAAACACTGACAGGTGCAAAGGCAGCAATGTATGATAAAACAAGACTGCAGCTAAAGAAGGATTTCCCTATTCCTTCTCCGAAAAAACCCTCCAGGTAAACTGCTCATTTTACGACTTCCAGTGCTGATGTAAGACAACTCGCGTCCCATATGGTGGCCATTAGCAGTTAGCTTCTACAGCTGGGTTGCCCCAAATGTGTCATCGGTCTTTGAAGTGCACCCCGTCTGGCCAACATATGCATTGAAATATGCCCCACCTTGGCCAAAATGAATTAAAAATTAATAAATAAATATGTATATAGAGACATACTGTAATAACTTGGAGTTAATTATGAAGAATTAAAACCAATTACTTAATTTATTTTTATTTTTTTTTAATTAATAAAAAAAAGTACGTATATGTTATTAGTGTTGTTAATGAAAATATTTACATATCTTGAAAGGGTGGTCCTAAAGAGGTAGGCATTTTTCGGAGGTCTCAAGAAGGTAACAAATACAAGAATGTGTGTGTGCGTGTTAAAGTTAAAGTTAAAGTACCAATGATTGTCACACACACACTAGGTGTGGTGAAATGTGTCCTCTGCATTTGACCCATCCCCTTGATCACCCCCTGGGAAGTGAGGGGAGCAGTGGGCAACAGCGGTGCCACGCCCGGGAATCATTTATGGTGATTTAACCCCCAATTCCAACCCTTGATGCTGAGTGCCAAGCAGGGAGGCGATGGGTCCCATTTTCTTATAGTCTTTGGTATGACTCGGCCGGGATTTGAACTTCCAGCCTACCGACCTCAGGGCGGACACTCTAACCACTAGGCCACTGAGTAGGTTGTAGGTGTGTGTCCGTGTGTGCGTGAGTGCGTGTGCGCGTGTGTGCGTGTGCGTGTGTGTGTGTGTGTGTGTGTGTGTGTGTGTGTGTGTGTGTGTGTGTGTGTGTGTGTAATGTAATTTGTTTACAAAATCCCAGTAAATGGCACAGTATGTTGTAGGTTGGATTTATGCTTTTCTGTCCTCCCATACAGTAAATCCAAAGCAAGACACAGTGTCTCAGTTTTTCACCGGAGCTTTTCAACAACATTCTAAAATTGTATTCAATAAAATAACTTTTATCAGTCCAGGTTTTCAGTGTTATTCTCTGTAGGGAAAGGTGGGAAAAAGACAGCGTAAGAGAGCACCCAGCACAGGGGCGTCACTAGACCTAATACTGTACTGGGGCACACCTGGGGCACAAATAATTCATGTGAGCGTGCAAAGCGCACAAGCAAAAACATTATTAGCACTTGTTTATCATAAAAAATACATAAATAGTGCTTTAAACTATGAAATCATATCAGATTATGTTGTATGGATCTTTAATTAACCACCTGAAATTAACTAATGCATTTGACCTACTTGTGCACTTTTTTACTCCAGACTTCTAAACTGCTACTGGTAAAAGCAAAAAGGAAGAGCAATGAATCTTTTTGAAATACATATTGCAGTAATCATCTGCAAATTTAACATCTACAAAAGTAAAACAAAAAATAAAGCACACCTACATCTCTGGGTTCTTTTATATTATTTAATTTCCATTTATGGCAATGTGGCTAATCCTATTTCAGATACACAAAACTATAAAATATACACAAAACAATAAAGCCACAGTAGTAGAATAAATGAACAACTGTTGTGTGTCTGTTCAGGGAATCATTTTCTGAGAATTAAACTGTAACGTCTCCTTTTCATTTTTGCAAAGTGGTCAATCACTCTGGACAGACATGGAAATATTACAGTAACTGTTATACAGTTGACCAGTGGTTCCCAACTGCTGGGTCGTGACATAAAAGTGGATTGTGTGTCATTTTCAGTGAGTCGCAGTCACATGTGTGCATGGAAAAAAAAAAAAGTTTAGGGAGAAAAAAATCTAATTGTGGTAACAAAACCATGATATTTTTAGCCATTTTTCTAGTGACTATTAGTGAGTATTTTAGCAAAAGGCAAACCGACTATCAAGTTGGAGGAGGACTCAGGACAGACATGGAAATATATTTTTTAAAAATCTAAATGGGGCAACAAAACCTGATATTTTCAGCCATCTTTCTGAAAACAAATACAGAAATGTTACTATTTTTTCTGGAAACAAAACCAGATGCTTTAGCTGTAGCCATTTTTCTGGTGACAAAACAAGATTATTTTAGTCAAAGTCACACCGATTAACAAGACAAGTCTACTGTGCTATTTTTCTGTGAAATAAACTTAAATGATTAAAAAATTTGGCTCACGACTTGATGATATAGAAAAATGTTTTTCTTCCTGAAGATAAACCATTTGAGAAGCACTCAACTCACACATGCTTACTCCAAATCATCATTGATGCAGAACCAGCAGACAATAACCAACATTATGTTTCATGTTCATTGGAAATTCCCCCGACAGCTCGTACAGCAAACGAATATGTTTGTTTCGATACAAGGAATAACCTTAGCTAACTTAGCATCAACTTAAGACAATGATGTTGCTTGGCTAGCTAGGACTTCACTTACATCTCTCATTCCTCCTTCTTCTCTGCTGCGGGCGAATAACTTTCTTAAATCCATCTGGAAGTTACAGTTTGAGTCAAATCAAAATCAAAATATTGTAATTAACAAATTGTTGTTGGCTAACGTCACCTACCTCACGCAGTGATTCGAATCCCTCCTCTCTCTCTCTCTCTCTCACTCTCTCTCTCTCTCTCTCTCTCTTTCTCAACCGAAGTCTCGATCCACACGTGAATAAATTACCATATTAAGTAGCCATGTGCTCACGTTTTCGTGGACTGAATACAGTAGCAATCAATTACCATACTAAGTAGTATGTGTGCTGTTGTCTATGTTGTGTAGACTTAAAACTCTGAAGCGTTTTTTTTTATTGGTGAAATTTTTACTGGGGCACTGCAGATCAACAGTGGGGCACGTCCATCCATCCATCCATCATCTTCCGCTTATCCGAGGTCGGGTCGCGGGGGCAGCAGCCTAAGCAGGGAAGCCCAGACTTCCCTATCTCCAGCCACTTCGTCTAGCTCTTCCCGGGGGATCCCGAGGCGTTCCCAGGCCAGCCGGGAGACATAGTCTTTCCAACGGTTCCTGGGTCTTCCCCGTGGCCTCCTACCAGCTGGGCGTGCCCTAAACACATCCCTAGGGAGGCGTTCGGGTGGCATCCTGACCAGATGCCCGAACCACCTCATCTGGCTCCTCTCGATGTGGAGGAGCAGCGGCTTTACGTTGAGCTCCTCCCGGATGGCAGAGCTTCTCACCCTATCTCTAAGGGAGAGCCCCGCCACCCGGCGGAGGAAACTCATTTCGGCCGCTTGTACCCGTGATCTTATCCTTTCGGTCATGACCCAAAGCTCATGACCATAGGTGAGGATGGGAACGTAGATCGACCGGTAAATTGAGAGCTTTGCCTTCCGGCTCAGCTCCTTCTTCACCACAACGGATCGATACAACGTCCGCATTACTGAAGACGCCGCACCGATCCGCCTGTCGATCTCACGATCCACTCTTCCCCCACTCGTGAACAAGACTCCTAGGTACTTGAACTCCTCCACTTGGGGCAGGGTCTCCTCCCCAACCCGGAGATGGCACTCCACCCTTTTCCGGGCGAGAACCATGGACTCGGACTTGGAGGTGCTGATTCTCATTCCAGTCGCTTCACACTCGGCTGCGAACCGATCCAGTGAGAGCTGAAGATCCCGGCCAGATGAAGCCATCAGGACTACATCATCTGCAAAAAGCAGAGACCTAATCCCGTGGCCACCAAACCGGAACCCCTCAACGCCTTGACTGCGCCTAGAAATTCTGTCCATAAAAGTTATGAACAGAATCGGTGACAAAGGACAGCCTTGGCGGAGTCCAACCTTCACTGGAAACGTGTCCGACTTACTGCCAGCAATGCGGACCAAGCTCTGACACTGATCATACAGGGAGCGGACTGCCACAATAAGACATTCCGATACCCCATACTCTCTGAGCACTCCCCACAGGACTTCCCGAGGGACACGGTCGAATGCCTTCTCCAAGTCCACAAAGCACATGTAGACTGGTTGGGCAAACTCCCATGCACCCTCAAGAACCCTGCCGAGAGTATAGAGCTGGTCCACAGTTCCACGACCAGGACGAAAACCACACTGTTCCTCCTGAATCCGAGGTTCGACTATCCGGCGAAGCCTCCTCTCCAGTACACCTGAATAAACCTTACCGGGAAGGCTGAGGAGTGTGATCCCACGATAGTTGGAACACACCCTCCGGTCCCCCTTCTTAAAGAGAGGGACCACCACCCCGGTCAGCCAATCCAGAGGTACCGCCCCCGATGTCCACGCGATGCTGCAGAGTCTTGTCAACCAAGACAGCCCCACAGCATCCAGAGCCTTAAGGAACTCCGGGCGGATCTCATCCACCCCCGGGGCCTTGCCGCCGAGGAGCTTTTTAACTACCTCAGCGACCTCAGCCCCAGAAATAGGAGAGTCCACTACAGATTCCCCAGGCACCGCTTCCTCAAAGAAAGACGTGTTGGTGGGATTGAGGAGGTCTTCGAAGTATTCCCTCCACCGATCCACAACATCCGCAGTCGAAGTCAGCAGAACACCATCCGCACCATACACGGTGTTGATAGTGCACTGCTTCCCCTTCCTGAGGCGCCGTATGGTGGTCCAGAATCGCTTCGAAGCCGTCCGGAAGTCGTTTTCCATGGCTTCCCCGAACTCTTCCCATGTCCGAGTTTTTGCCTCCGCGACCGCTAAAGCTGCACACCGCTTGGCCCGTCGGTACCCGTCCACTGCCTCCGGAGTCCTATGAGCCAAAAGAACCCGATAGGACTCCTTCTTCAGCTTGACGGCATCCCTCACTGCTGGTGTCCACCAACGGGTTCTGGGATTACCGCCACGACAGGCACCAACAACCTTGCGGCCACAGCTCCAATCAGCCGCCTCGACAATAGAGGTTCGGAACATGGTCCACTCGGACTCAATGTCCCGCACCTCCCTCGTGACATGTTCAAAGTTCTCCCGGAGGTGTGAATTGAAACTCTCTCTGACAGGAGACTCTGCCAGACGTTCCCAGCAGACCCTCACAATGCGCTTGGGCCTGCCAGGTCTGTCCGGCATCCTCCCCCACCATCGCAGCCAACTCACCACCAGGTGGTGATCGGTAGAAAGCTCCGCCCCTCTCTTCACCCGAGTGTCCAAAACATAAGGCCGCAAATCCGATGACACAACTACAAAGTCGATCATGGAGCTGCGGCCTAGGGTGTCCTGGTGCCAAGTGCACATATGGACACCCTTATGTTTGAACATGGTGTTTGTTATCGACAAACTGTGACGAGCACAAAAGTCCAATAACAAAACACCACTCGGGTTTAGATCCGGGCGACCATTCTTCCCAATCACGCCTCTCCAGGTTTCACTGTCGTTTCCAACATGAGCGTTGAAGTCTCCCAGTAGGACAAGGGAATCACCCGGAGGAGCACTTTCCAGTACTCCCTCGAGTGTACCCAAAAAGGGTGGGTATTCTGAACTGCTGTTTGGTGCGTAAGCACAAACAACAGTCAGGATCCGTTCCCCCACCCGAAGGCGAAGGGAAGCTACCCTCTCGTCCACTGGGTTGAACTCAAACGTACAGGCTTTGAGCCGGGGGGCAACCAGAATTGCCACCCCAGCCCGTCGCCTCTCACTGCCGGCAACGTCAGAGTGGAAGAGGGTCCAGTCCCTCTCGAGAGAACTGGTTCCAGAGCCCTTGCTGTGCGTCGAGGTGAGTCCGACTATATCCAGCCGGAACTTCTCTACCTCGCGCACTAGCTCAGGCTCCTTCCCCCCCAGTGAGGTGACGTTCCACGTCCCAAAAGCTAGCTTCTGTAGCCGAGGATCGGACCGCCAAGTGCCCTGCCTTCGGCTGCCGCCCAGCTCACAATGCACCCGACCTCTATGGCCCCTCCTATGAGTGGTGAGCCCATTGGAGGGATGACCCACGTTGCCTCTTCGGGCTGTGCCCGGCCGGGCCCCATGGGAACAGGCCCGACCACCAGGCGCTCGCCATCGTGCCCCAACTCCGGGCCTGGCCCCAGAGCGGGGCCCCGGTGACCCACGTCCGGGCGAGGGAAATCTGGGTTCATTTCGTTGTAATTCCATTGAAGTCTTTGAGCTGCTCTTTGTCTGATCACTCACCTAGGACCTGTTTGTCTTGGGAGACCCTACCAGGGGGCATGAAAACCCCCAGACAACATAGCTCCTAGGATCATTGGGACACGCAAACTCCTCTACCACGGTAAGGTAGCAGCTCAGAGAGGAGAGTGGGGGGGCACGTGCCCCTGTGAAATATGCCCCTGGCCCAGCAAGGACAGAAAGGAGAGTTAAATTGCAATATCAGAAAAAAAAAGCCTATTGAAACGGGCAAGGATCTGCTGGTGCATAAGAGTTTTACATTTACATTTGCCCTTAAAAGCTGCCCGCCTTCCTGTCACCTTCCTCTCATTTCCCCCAGTAAGCATACTTGCCAACCCTCCCGGATTTTCCGGGAGACTCCCGAAATTCAGCGCCTCTCCCGAAAACCTCCGGGACAAATTTTTCTCCCCAACATTTCCCGAAATTCAGGCGGAGCTGGAGGCCACACCCACTCCAGCTCCATGAGAACCTGACTCAGCAATGTTATGACCCTTTTAAACAGGACAATACTGCCATTTACTGTAAGTAGAATAGAATAGAATGTACCTGTAAATATATTCTACATATATTCTACATTTAAGTGCACTCAAGGAACACGCTATAGGGAGTTTGTTCTGAAGCCCACTGTAAAGAGACGTAACTTCATCACGTCACCTGGTTATTGACTCCAACCCAATATATTACACCGTCGACGAGCAAAATGAAGAAATACGCTTGCAGGTTCCAGAACGATTTGAAACAAGAATTTCAGTTTATCCAGGAGAGTTTGAAGGGGAAGGGGTATGTTGCCTGTAAATTTTGTAGAACTGACTTCTCCATTGAACACGGCAGCCGAACGGATATACTCAGCCATGAACGGTCAGCGAAGCACAAAGCGTCTGCAGCGCAGCATCGTTCACAACCCAGTATCATGGGCCACCTCGCAAAATGGAGACCCGATGGTGTAACTTATGCTGAGACAAAGATGGCTATGCTGATAGCTGGAAGCAACATCCCGTTCTCATTTGCGGATGTCTACAACAAATCCGTGATATACGTTCCCGGATTCAGAGATCGCTCGGCAATACGCAAATGGCAGAACAAAGGTTACTCAAATAGGGAAAGGTAAGTGTTGTTGTTTTTTTTTTAGTAACCAGCAAGCACAGTACAGTTAGTAGAACAACTGTGTTTTTATTACTGTGTATTTGATAGGTGCCGTCGGAAATTCAACTATTTCTTTTATTTTTATATATATATATATATATATATATATATATATATGTATATAATAAAATAAATATATATAGCTAGAATTTACTGAAAGTCAAGTATTTCATACATATATATATATATATATATATATATATATATATATATATATATGAAATATATATGAAACACCTCCGCCCTGCCCCCGACCACGCCCCCCCCCACCCCCCACCCTCCACCTCCCGAAATCGGAGGTCTCAAGGTTGGCAAGTATGCCAGTGAGGTTTGTCTCCTTTCTGCTTCGCTTCCCTAACATTACAACCCCCACTTTCACATCTCCCACTACATGGTGTAATTCAAATAATTGCTCATACGGACTTGAGAAAATTGTATTTCTCATTTCACTCAGGTTCCTTGATCCCACCATTTTCTTTCTGCACCTTCTTCCCATTAAATGAAAGTCGCGAGGCCTGGATTTTTCTGCTTGTATTTTTTTTGTTTGTTTTTTTTTGTCCTGCCCATCTTCTCAGGCAAATCATATAGTTAATGTAGATGCCCATATCAGCTGTTCAGATTTACTTGACAAAAGAGACGTGTAGGATACTTCTCTTGTTGCCTTATTTGAATTTGACTTTATTAGATGTATTCATATTATCATTTGGTGCAGCCGGGCCGGAGCAGGAGGGGATAGAAAGAGAAAAAAAGGAAGACTGAGGGGGAAATTGTGGGGATAAGATCGAGGGGGATTAGACAGAGAGACAAAAACAACAAAAGCAAACACAACAATAACAACAAAAACAACAACAATAGAACAACACCAGCAATACGATATGTACAAGTATGATCGTAAAAGTGATAGCAAAGAAGCAGTTAGTGAAATAAATAATAATATAGAAATGACAATGAGCATTTTTACACTACAACTGGAGCAATACAAATATCCATAGAAAAAGCGCTATTGATTATGAACAATACCAATAGTTTACCTCTATTATCAACAATACAGAAATCGGAGGTCTCAAGGTTGGCAAGTATGCCAGTGAGGTTTGTCTCCTTTCTGCTTCACTTCCCTGACATTACAACCCCCACTTTCACATCTCCCACTACACGGTGTAATTATAATAATTGCTCATAGGGACTTGAGAAAATTGAATTTCTCATTTCACTCGGGTTTCTTGATCCCACCATTTTCTCTCTGCACCTTCTTCCCATTAAATGAGAGTCGCAAGGCCTGGATTTTTCTGCTTGTATGTTTGATGTGTGACAAACTACTCCCACATATGTTATATAATTATACGATTACTGTAAATCATGCATTCTATTGTAGATCTCTCTTTTAATACATTTGTATTCCAATTAAAAAACCTAATTGATTAGTGTAATCATTTCTCAATTGAGGACTGGATTCCTGGTCATACTTCAAGTTTGGTTGCAAACATGAAATTACAGGCCAATCCACCTGAATGTTGAATTTCCAATAGACTTATGACTACGAGCAAGCAGTCACCTAGGTCGGGGGTCTTTAGCACCACCCTAGTGGCTCCTTGGAGCTTTTTGAGGAATGGAAAAAGATGACGAAAAAATATATTTGTTGTTTTAATGATGTTTCTGTAGGGGGACAAACATGACACAAATCTTCCTAATTGTTAGAAAGCCCACTGTTTTGTCCACCAAATGTTTTATGCAGTGCGTGAATGCCTAAACGTGAGCTTTGTTGATGTTATTGACTTGTGTGGAGTGCTAATAATCAATGCTAGCATGCTATTAAGGCTATCTGTGTGTACAGTATGTATCGCATCATTATGCCTTGTTTGTAGGTATATTTGAGTTAATTTAATTTCCTTTAATTATGTCCTCTGTGTATTTAACTTATATGT